>NC_056738.1:172045745-172345745 GCF_019279795.1 Protopterus annectens
AATGCAGTAAAATAGCTTTAAGTATGTTTCCAAGATAGGGTGGATGGTTATGCACCTGATTGAGCTTTCCTTTTTAGTCCTAATATCTCAGAAACATGGCTCAGATATTTTGCACAATACATTATTTTCATGGCAATATTCCAAGGCAAAATTGTTCTACCTCTTAAATGAGCTTTTTTCCATATGAAGTGTCTTTCTGGAGACTGAAAATCTTGAATCAAACAGCAGCCCAAAGGAAAACCAAACATATTTTAAGACTACTAGAATTAGTTTATTAGTAGTTCTAATGCATTTGAACAACTATATCACTATTATACTTATTCCAAAGTTCAAATAAATGGTCCAGACTGGATTTATTGTTCAGTACTAGAAGCAGCCAAACATACCATCATTAACCACACATTCTCAACATGCATTTTACTGTCACAAAAATCATTCTTTTATAACAAAATTGATCTGAAGCTTTCATCATTAAGTTTTGTTTATGGCTTACTGTTTTTCTGGTCTTGATTTCTACAAACAACAAGCTCATGATCAATATCAGAATACTGTTATAAAATGTTTACTTCTGCAAGAATCTAACATGTGTACTCACAAGCCTTCATATATCCTTCCTTACCGAACCCTTGAAATAACCTTACCTCCTTGCAAAGAGTAACACAGGATTCAACACAAGATCTTTACTAAAGAAATGATTGTGTAAGACCAAACACATTTGTACAGATCTCCAAAAACAAATGAAAGCCACAAAATTCATAGCAAATTGTACACTGTGTAACTCTGAACTAAAGCAAATATTTATCATATCATGTCTGCTGATTAAAAAAACAGTAATAGAATTGAAAAGTTAATGCTGATAAGTACATTCTCAGACGCTCTGTTACATCCTTGACAGCCAACAGAAACAAGTTTCATTTTAACTGAACTAAGCTTACAAAGGATAATGGAAATGCTATCACACCTTGATGAAAATAATTTTAACTCAGGCACATGATTCATACTACATCATGGATACAACAGTACATACAGTCTTTCATATCAGGAGGTAACATCTGGCAAAAAAATCAAACATCTCTTATACATCTTCCTGTATAATCTTTACACATACTTTCTTTTGATTCCAAACACAGATGTTGTTATTCAATACAAATGCACCCTGAACTCCCTATATATAGGGTATTTATAAATAGGGTATTTATTTAAAAACAAAATAATTTCTTTACCTTGTGATTATCTTTAAAGATGTTATCATAAGTCTTTGCTAAATTTGCTAGCACTTTTTCTTCATTGGCAGTTTCTTACCCTACATTGTTCAATGGCATTAATGCACTTCTTTCATCTGTTTGCATATTCTGGAACTTTGCACTAGTCTTAGATGCACATGGTATAGTAATTACAGATTTTTGTAGTTAAACAAAAAGAAAAATATGATGACAATGACAGCAATCAACATAAAAAAGTTCAAAGTACTTTCTTCCCAGACATTAAAAAAAAGTTAACCATGCCTATTCTGATCTAGTGACTCCAGATTGCATATTCCTGTTGGGTATGAAGGTACACCATTCTGGCACTATGAAAATGAGAGTCCCAATCCTCAAAGCCAGCACACATGTTAATACCATACAATTCTGAAGAACTGCAACACAAATATCATCATCAGCTCTACAGTAATTTGATAAACTGATATGAAAGTTGCATTATTCAAAACCTCCAATAGATGGAAAAGTTTTCTCATTTCCAAAATAAATTTAATTGCACCCCAAGTTGAAGTACATCCACCCAAGATATGACATCATAACCCACATCCATAAGCGAAAGTTCCTTGAATGTAGCATGCTGTAAATCATGATGATAAATCCAAGATGTCAATCTTCCCAACTAGATTGAGCATTCTGAATAACTCTGTTGCACTGGACATTTCTAATTGTCCTTTTTGGAAGATCTTTGACATTTCTAATTAAAGGGGGCAATATACCCAATACAACAGTTCACAAACCAGTTGGCTACAAGCCAGGGGTATGCATGCTTTCCATACACACAATAAGTCTTGCAACATCATCATTCCTTATAATCCTGTCCCTGCATAAATTCTCCTGGTAACACTGCAGGAACTGAGTTCCACTTTGACAATACCAGTTACATTACAGTATTCACAACCTCTCAATGTTTTATTGGCTGCAGAGACACAGCTTAGTCATAAGTCACACTGTACCAAGTAATTTTACTACTGGCCAGTAATTTGCCTATTTTTTCCAAATATTTTTTTTTCAGGAACAGAAAAAGCAATTATCAGAATTCTAGAATGATAAACATGAAAAATATGGGCACAGACCCAGAAATTTAAAAAGTACATTTGCGTAAATAAACTTACCATGATATTAGATGTTCAAATACTGCTGCTGCAGCCTTAGCTATATGGGTTATATATCCTGCATAGGACAGAACAGCCGGTCAGCATCAAAAGCTTAAGGGCATCTTCCGCATGCCCAGACCTTGAGCTGGGGAAAATCAACAGTCCGGGTACCAAGCCCTTTTGAGCTTTCATACAAACTGAAGGTGGGAGGCTAGAGCCCTGAAAAAGGTCCACGCTAGATAAATAATGTCCTCACCCTGGCAAATAAAAAAAATTATAGAAAAGATAAGGGGGATGGAAGGAAGGAAAGGCTATTGCAGCAGTGATCATTTGAATATCTGCTAAGTTTACCTACTCAACTGTACTAAGTTCATCACTTGATTACTGCTACAGTAGCCTTAGCTGCATCACTAGAATGCCATAACTTATATGATTAAGGAAGAGGAAGGATGAGGATCCATTAGCCCCTGGAGAATGATCCTAGAGAAGGGCCTTAGCACAGTCTGCTCTAGACAAGAACATAATCTAGTTTGTAGCATATATGTCTAGAGAATGAAACTGCTGCCTCTAGAATACTTCTGGAGCCCATGTCTTTACAAAAAGCCACCAACGAAGCCATGGCCCTACTAGTATATGCCTTTGACCCTGCCTAGGACTGACATGTTATGATGGCAATAACAAAAGGGAAAAGCATGGAACAACCATTTGAAAATAGTCTGCTTTGATAAAAGTTGTTCTTTCCTCTTACCTTCAGAAAAAAATAGTAACTGAACAGAATTTCTGAAGGTTTTAGTCCTGTCAAGACAGTATCTTAGTTGTATGTGGATATCCACAGTATGAAAAATCTTCTCTCTTATTTTTAGGTTCTTGAGAGAACTCTGGGAGATGGATCACTTGGCTTAAAGTAATCTCAGATACTGTTAAGAGGGACAACAAGGGCATGCCAAAAATCAGAGCTTACTTGTCCAAAGTGGAGGCTGAAGCCTGAAGCTCTACAACAACTTAGTCAAAACCAGTAGCTTGTCATGTCATATCTGGAAGGTAAAGATAATGTAGTATATCCCACAATGGCCTGGGAAGAGTAGGGAAGACAAAAGAAGGATGGGGGGGGGGGTGCCAATACTGCGGGAATGATGTATTTGAAAACATTTACTGATATAATGTTGACTTGCACAACTATACTATGTTCACCATTCCATCACTGTTGCAGGAGACACAATTATATGGGGTGATTGCCATAGCTTAGGAAGAATGGGTGGATAAAATATATCTAGAAGTTCTTGTAGTATAGTTTTTGTAAATCTTGCTCTAGCTGTACAGACTGAATCTAGCTACAGTGGCTAGTAAAGGTATGTAGAGAAGACTAAACTAAAGTCTCTATAGTACATCTACAGTCCTACCTCTTTCCAAAACACCTCAGAAGTATCCACAGCTTTGGCAGAACAAGTTCTGGCTTTCTGAGGCTTCTTATAACACGGTGAGAGTAACAAAACTGGACTGCCTGAGACGGTCATCTGGAAATAGTTTGCTTAGATACTAAATGTCCTTTCTGTTTCCCATCAAGAGAGAGAAAAGGCTGGACAGATTTTGTAAAACCTTGGTCCTTAACAAGCAAGATCTCAATTGTCTCTGGATGTACGACGTATGCTGGATTCTTTCTCCTCTGATTTTGTGTTTAGGAAAGAACAGAGGGAGATGAATAGTCTGATTTAAAGTAAATGCAGAAACAACCCCAGGCATGAAGGAAGGGATGGCTTTAAGACTCACCATGTCCCTGTGGAAAATCAGAAGAGACTGTGTAGGCATTAGGGTCTGTAACTCAGACATCCATCTAAATCAAGTTAGAGCAATAAGTAAAACAGTCTTCTAAGTGAGAAATTTCAAAAAAGAACTGAATGCAGGGTCAAAAGGGGAGAGAGTTAACTTCTCTAATGCAAATGTATGATTCCAAGGAGTTGTCACTTGTTTTCTAGGTGGGATAACATGTAAAACTTCTTTCAAAACTGTTCAACTTGAAATAAGGAAGAAACAGGAGGAGATCCAAAGGCCAGAAGGTGTATCTTTACAGAAGTGCATGGTAGGACTGAGTCGAGCAATTCATAAGTGTAAATCCAAACTAAGAGTATGTGTGTACAGGCAGTACGAAGTAGCAAATCAGAACAAGAAAAACTTGCGTAATAACCAGGAAAAATACACCCAAAAAAGCCTCACAATACAAAATTCCGTTAAAGTCCACACTTGTAAATATAAGATTTAATATGAAAAAACAATCACCTAATAAATATCACATTCTGTTCACATCCAACGTATACCAGGTAGTAACAGATTAAGTGCTTTCATCCTGTACACAATGTAGGACTTCATTAGAACCCCGTAAAGATGTTCGGACTGATTTAAATAATTAAACTACTGCAATCATGTGACTCACTAAAACTGATCTTAAATCAGAAAAAAAAAGAAGTTTTACTCTACTATAATCATGGACCACGTAACAGTGTTGTATAACTGATCACATATAGTATAAAATGAAAAATGTGTGCGAAAAAGTATATGTCATCAACACATGAAAACATTAAAAACTTGAACCAATGTAAATAACACTGCTTCCTAATTAAATAGTAATTCCAATTCCTTGTATATACCCAAGGGTGTGATAAAATATTGAGAAATTAATACTATAATTTCCTAGCGCTATGTTTTAGAGCAGGAAGAATTGAACTATGTTCATTAAGTCAGGGGGATTAGAAGCATTTAGTCTCAGTTGCCCTATTAGTTTTCTATGCTCCAATACAGTTTCCCAATGACATCCCCGTTCATTGTATGGAAATACTTCCAGAATACCAAATTTAAATTTCCTGAAGTTAGTGTGTGTTTATAAAGAGAACTATTTGAGTTCTTTCTCAATATATCATAACTGTGCTTGTAAATTTGTCTCTAGTGGTGTCTTTCTATTTTTCCTACAAATAAATTTTTACAGCTGGAACAGGTAGCTATACTTGTACATGCTACCCCCTTAGCAGTACAGTTTCCTTTACCTTATGCAACTTTAAAGTTGATTAGATGAATTTATTTGTCTTCTAAAATAAAGGAGCACTGGGTACATGCCCCAAGTTTTTTTTCTGTCTTCTAAGTTGAAAACAGTATCTCACCTACAAGTTTAAATAGATCAGGGTCAATTTTAAAAATATTCCAGTTATTATTTACTCTATTTTTTATCTCATAAGCAGTGCTACCATATTTAATAACAAGGGAGTTAATAAAACTCACTCTATGGTTTTCTCCTGAGGGTATCTTTATTTCTGCCCAATAATCTGATCCAAGAAGGTATAGTATTTTCCATTAACAATCTCTTTCCCTATCTTCTAAAGTAGATCATAAGGGTAAGCCTCTTTCCAAAAACATCTCTGTCAATTTACCAAGCTCTACTTTAAGAAAATTCTAAGTTTGAGCACATTCTAGTCACTCTTACTAGTTGTCCTTTAAGGATATTTCTTTTACAAAAATAATAGTGGCAACTCTTAAAATGTAGGTATATGCTGCAGAAAGTTTCTTTCCTGTGAATAGTTGATTCAAAAGGCTTCAAATACATATTTTTAAAAATGGTTACATCTAGATTGGTCGCGTAATGAATGTTAAATTGATAGGCGAATTTCAAAAAGTAAGTGGTGTTTGTTAATATAATTCATATTAAAAATAACCAGGCTAAACAGGAGGGAAAGTACAGTTGTGTGCACTTACCATACATGCAGATGTTCGAGTGTATTCACGGTTGCAGTCCTAACAAATGGGTTATCCGGCTCCCGGTAGCCCTCAGTCGGCCAAAATACCAAAGGTAAGTAAAAATGCTGTCGGTTGTAAAGGACGTCAGTGCATCAGATAAAAAAGAGGCAGCCAACGTCACTTCCTCAGTCTTTCTTGCCATAACAGTCAGAAGCCCCCAGGAAAAAAAGGCTAGGCCAAATGCCAATTTGACAAATAAAATCCAATTCAGCCTGTACCTCAGGAAAAAAGAATAGGAGAGGACCAAAAGGGGGAAGGAGGGAGGGAAACCAGGATTGCAACAGTGAATACACTCGAACATCTACATTTGTGGTAAGTGTACAAAACTGTACTATGTTCATTGTGTTTCACTGCTGCAATCCTAACAAATGGGTTGATTACCAAAGCCCAGAGAGAAGAGAGGAGGAACCAACAGAATCAAGGGTTGGAGATAATGCAATGCAACACAGCAGTGGCAAACCCTGCCCTGGCTCTGGAAAACAAAGGCAAATTATAATGTTTTGTGAAAGTGTGAACAGAAGACCAAGTGGCAGCCTCCAAAACATCTTTAGTAGGGACACCCCTTAAAAAGGCTGCAGAAGTGGAAGCTGCTCTAGTAGAGTGGGTCCTAACCCCTTGAGGAGGAACCTTGCCATAAAAAGAATAACAAAAGTTGATGCAATGTGCAATCCACTTGGAAATGATTTGCTTAGAAATAGCCTTGCCCTGAGCTCCAGGGGCAAAACTGACCAATCACTGAGCTGATTTCCGAAGGTCATTAGTCCTGTCCAGGTAAAACCTGAGCTGTCTGTGCACATCAAGAGAATGTAGGATCCTTTCACCTTTATTTCGAGGATTAGGAAAGAAGGTAGGGAGGTGTATGGACTGATTAAGAGTCAAACTAGAAACCACCTTAGGCATAAAGGAGGGGTTGGTTCTCAAAGAGACCCTGTCTGGATGGAAAATAATAAAAGACTTCACCAGCCATCAAAGCCTGCAGCTCTGAAATCCTCCCTTCTGAAGTTATAGCCAAGTGGAAAGCAGTCTTCCATGAGAGAAACTTTAAATCTGCAGAGACAGCTGGCTCAAAAGGAAGAAGAGTGAGCTTCTCTAGAACAAAATTAATATCCCATGCTGGAGTAGGTGCCCTTCTGGGAGGTTTTAAATTACAAGCACCTCTGAGAAACATTTTCATCAAGGGATGAGAGAAAATGGGTTGTTCAAAGGAACAATGAGCAGAAATGGCTGAAGCATGGAGCTTGATAGAAGAAAAGGAAAGACCACCCTGAAGCAATTCAGCCAGGTATTCCAAGATCAGAGGAAGAAAAGGCTGAGAAGAGGAATCCCCTCTAGCCTGCATCCAGTGAGAAAACCTTTCCCATTTGCCAGCATAGGGCTTCCTAGTGTTAGGCCTCCTGGCCTCCCTCAGCACATCAACCACATGCTGGGAAAGAGAAGAAGATAAGGAAGGAGTCAAACTATGAGCCATGCTGCCAAATGAAGGGAATGAAGATGATGGTGCAGAATAATTCCCCCTTTCTGAACCAAAAGATCTGGCTTCAGAGGAAGATGCCAAGGAGGGAACTGGGAAAGACTGCAAAGCAGTGGATACCAATGCTGTCTGGGCCAGTCGGGAGCTATGAGAATCGTCCTTGGTCATTCATCCCTGATCTTCAACAACACTCTGGGCAGAAGAGGAGGGAAGGCATAAACTGATAGCAACATCCAAGGGAAGTACAGAGCATTCACTCTCCAAGCCCTGCTGTGATGCTGTCTGGTGCAAAAGAAAGGCAGAAGGTGATTGTCTGGGGAGGAGAAAAGATCCACCTGAGGTGTGCCCCAACGGTGAATGATGCTGCAAAAAAAAACGTACTATTCAGCTGCCACTCGTGAGGATTCAGGATTCGCCTGCTCAACTGGTCTGCCAAAACATTGAGCCTTCCTGGAAGGAATTGAGCTAGGAGATGCAGGTCCAGGGATGCTGCCAAGGACCAAAGATTCATGCTTTGTCTGCACAGGGGGTAAGAGTGAGTCCCTCTCTCCTTGTTGATGTACCATATGACTGAGGTATTGTCTGTTCTGACAAACAAGGCCCCTGGAGAAAGAAGGTGCTTGAAGGCTAGCAAAGCTTGTTGAATGGCAATCAACTCTTTTAGATTTATGTGCAGGTGCATCTGCTGGGCATTCCACCATCCCTGTATTCATCTGCCATTCAGGTGTGCTCCCCAGGCATAATCCAATGCATCTGTAGTCAGAACTTGAGTGGCAGGAGATGTCCGAAAGGGCATGCCCTTGTTTTGAAGACAGGCTGTTGCTCACCATAGAAACTCCATCTGCAGAGATGGAAGCAGAGGGGTCATCATATCCAGGCCCTGTGTGTTGACACCAAATGTTCTTGAGGTACCGTTGCAATTTCCTCATATGCAGTCTTGCATATGGAATCATGAGAATACAAGATGCCATGAATCCCAGAGCTTGCAGGTATTTCTTTGCAGGGAGCTGGGACAGGCTTGCCAAGTCCTTGAAGTAAATTGAAAGAGTTGTCTGCTTCTCCTGGGTGAGATGCATCACCTGGGCAGATGTGTTCAGACTCGCTCCCAGGAATGTTATCTCCATGGATGGTACCATTTTTGACTTTTCCTCGTTAAGAGTGTAAATCAGGGAAGACAGAAGAGTCTTTACGAATTCCAGATCCTTTAATAGCTGCTCCTGAGAACTTGCTTGAATCAGACAGTCGTCCAAAGTATGGGTAAATCTGAATTTTCTTCTGCCTGCAAAAAGCAATGACTGGGGCCAGGCACTTTGTGAAGACTCTGGGAGCAGTGGATAAGACAAACAGCAGTGCAGAAAATGGATAATGTTGCTTGCCCACTCTGAAATGAAGATACTGCCTGCAACTTTCCCTGATAGGGATGTGCAGATAAGCCTCTTTGAGATCCAAGGTTACCAGCAAGGAATCATTTTCTAGCACTGGTAGCAAATGATGCAGAGTGAGCATTTTGAACTTTGGAATCACTAGAAAAGAGTTCAGAATGGAAAGATCTAGGATAGGACGCCAGGTGCCTTCTTTTTTTGGAACTAGGAAACGCCTGGAATAAATGTCCTGGCCTATCTGCTGAACAGGAGCTGGTTCTATTGCTCCCAAATGAAAAAAAGACAAAATTTGCTTTTCTACTTCTGCCTTTTGGTTTGGAGGAGCGTCTGGGAATCCCTTGGGAGCTGGAAAGGTGCGGAAAGAAATCTTGTGCCCCAGAGACACTGTTCTGAGCACCCATTTGTCGTTTTGAGGCCCAGGCATCTGAAAAAAGGGTCAATCTTCCCCCTAAAGGACTCCCCAGGCAAGCAAGACCAGGCAGTTGTTGTAGAAGGTGATTGAGAGTGCTTAGATTGAGATGCAGGCTTGGACCTTCCTGCCTTAGAAGTGGAAGCCTGCCACCGCCTAGACCTTTAAGGGGTAGTTGTCTGACTGTAGAAGATTTGTAACCCCTAGATCTGGAACGGTTCCTGTCTGCTGGTATCAGGAAAGGTCCAACTCTTGGAAGGGTAATTCCTGCTAAAACAAGGGGGTTGAACTTGCAGAAAATCTTTAACAGTTTGCATGGACTTGGCCTTATCCTCCATCTTCTTAAGCACCTCTTCAGCTTTGCTGCCAAAAAGATTGTCTTTATGCAAAGGTACATCTAAAAGCTTAGCCTTGACAGGTTCTGGAAGAGGCTGTTCTCTGAGCCAAGTGTGCCTTCTAATAATAGATCCAGTAGCCGTAGCCCTACTGGAGGCCTCAAGGATGTCAAAACCACAATGCAAACAATGCTTATTGACCAGAGTGGCTGAATTCAACAAATCCTGCATGTCGTTACTCTGCCAAAAGAGGTACATTTTTAATCTTAGACTTAATAGCCTCCAAGGTGTGCTGTTGGTATTTCAGCATATGAAAAAGACAATTGGTAGCCCTAATTGCTAGGGTGGCAGAGGTATAAACTTTCTTGCCCCTCCTAAGTTCCTAGATTCTCTGTCCGATGGAACAGGATTCCTGGTAACAGTGGCCTTAACCCTTTTAGGGCCCTGAGAAATAACCTCTGGATCCACCAACGGATTCCTGAAAAGAAATAAATGAGAATCAGGAACTCTGTAGTACCTGTCAGGTTTCTTGGGAGCAGGGGGAACTGAATTCAAAAACAACTTCCAACACAGGGGGAATAGCAAGACGCTTATGCTGAGGTAAATCAATAAACTCCCTAATCCATTTCTTAGATTGTGGATAATCCTGGCTTTCCCATTTAAAATATTCCCTGAGGGTATTTAAAGAGTCACCAAAAGAGAAATCCTCTAGAGGAGAAGACGAAGGAATGGACTCTTCTGCATCTGAATCCTCATAGGGAGAAAAAGCCTGAGAAAATTCCTCTTCAACAGAAATGCTGGAAGAAACAGATCCTGAACAGGACAAAACCTCAGGAGAAATCTCTCTACTCCTTTTAGGAGGGTGAGGCTGGGAACCCCTGATAAGGGTTAACAAATCATTAGCCATTTTAACCATCTGGGATTGAAATGAACTAGAAGGAACTGGAGCTTGCCTTTTCACAGGCTTACAGATGGAAGACTTACCTGCAAGCCTAAAGGACTCGGGAGGCCTGGCAACCGCTGAAGAAGCAGCAGTAGTAAAAGTAAGAAGTTTGCTGTCAGATCGCACCGGAGTCAGTTTAGCGGTACCGGCTCCATCAGAAGAGGCGACTGGTCAGAAGATAAACCAGAGGCTGAAGGCCTAAGGGACTCTGTATCAACCAAGGCCTGCGGTTATACATCTGTGGACTGCAGGGACTGCAAAAGCGTCTCACTGGCTCCCGCCTGACTGACTACCAACTTAGCCTCATCCGGGGACTTAGTTTTCAAAGGCCTGTCATAGTCCTTGTCCTTGCGCTTTTTCAGAATATCTGAAGCCTGAAGACCAGCGGATGCCATACCCACAAACTTGGGCCAAACTCTGAAATGCTTAGCCAATATCTTAGCCCGACGGTGGAAAGTGCACGGATTAAAGGAGGCACAGAGATTACAACTGGGAACATCGTGATCAAGGCCTAAACAGATAATGCAATAGGAATGAAAATCTCTATGGAGAATCTGCTTTCCACAGGTAAGGCAATTAACTTTTTCTGACATTCATTAAGGCAAGAAAACAGGATCCCCAACTGGGTACTTAGCTGTAGTAGACTTCAACAATTTGTAGTCTGAATTCAACAAAGGTAAACTGCCGACCGGCACTCATGCATGAAAGCTTCTGCCTCGGGCTCCATGGCAAGGAAGACTGAGGAAGTGACATCGGCTGCCTCCTTTGGTATCGGACGCACTGACGTCCTTTACAACCGATGGCAACCGGCATCATTTTTACTTACCTTTGGTATTCTGGCTGACTGAGGGCTACCGGGAGCCAGATAACCCATTTGTTAGGGCTGCAACAGTGAAACACGATGAACATCTAAAGCTGCAATCTCAGAGCTGGAAATGCGTACATTAAATGAGAACCATGAAGACCATGATACCAAGTTTGATTCTCTGGAGGGAAGGTAAAAAGCTTTGAACAATCTATTAAAGAATGTAAGCTGAGGAAGATGAAAAGGATGACCCTGAGAGATTTAATAAAACAAACAAAAAATCTTCTGGCTTTATTCTTGTTAATTGCAACAACTATAGATGTGGTAACAGAGGTTCAACACTGGCTTTACAAAAAGTGCCAGCAACATGTCAGCAGACACCAACAGGATTTTCGAGAGGGAAATCAATGCAAAGAACCAGACGAGGCATGACACAGATGGAACTTATAAACAATGAGATTGGTAATTTCCAAACAGTGGACCCCACTCAGTTCGGGTTTGTAAAAGGCAGATCATGTCTCCTAAACCTGACAGACTTCTTTGAAGTGGTGACCAAAGCCGTAGATGAGGGTAAGGTAGCTCACACAGCCTATCTACATCTCGCCAAGGCTTTCAACACCATCCCCCACTCTGGAATTATACATAAACGCACTAAACTAGGTATAAATCCCTATGTCACAAGATGGTTGCCAACTGGCTCATTGACAGAACCCACTCTGTGTAAGTAGCAGACTCCAAATCCAACTTCAGACCAGTGACAAGTGGAGTACCACAGGGTTCAGTTCTGGGTCCTCTCCTGTTTGGTATCTACTTCCCTGAAGCACAGGCTAACACAGAAGGTCTTTGGCTAACGAAGTTCCCAGATGACTGCAAACTAGGAGCCATAATCAAAACTCCTAACGATGCGGACATCCTACAAAAGGGCCTCACTGAGACACATGCCTGGTGTCAAAGCCATGGCCTATTTCTGGGTAACAGAAATAATAATGTCCAGGTCATTGTCACTCTGTACTCATCATTCATTAGATCCATTATAGAGTAAAATGCCCCTTTTCGTATGTACCTCACAAGGCATCTGCAACAATTGGAAAGGCCGCAAAAATACCTCACAAAGAGGATTATCGGCCTCAAACAGATGCCCTACGCAGACAGTCTCAAAAAACTCCAGCTTTACTCTGTTGCATATCGCCTACTCAGAGGTGATCTCTGCCTAACATACAAATCTATGTCAAACCCAAAGCTGTTGGACACGCTCCACTTAAAGAAATCCCAATCCCTCTGAGCTGCACGCTCTAGGGACCTAAACCTTGTCATTACAATAAACAGAGCATGCTGGAGGGATAGATTCCTGTCCCAGAGACTTCCCATACTCTAGAACAAACTACATATCTATATCAAACAAAGCTCCTCATTAGCCCTCTTCAAGAAAAATCTTGATGACTGGATGGGAGATAGAAAATTCACCCCGGGAATCACTTCTGTGGCTCTGCTCGACAGGAGCACAGGAAAATAATTTTCTTGGGTGGCGAAAGCCAGGGTACCTTTTGGCTAGGCTTATATAGGCCCTAAGGCCAATAGCCTAGTACCAATCTATGGAACAAGTTCCGCCACCACCATCTTCACAGATACCCTTAGCTACCAGCACACCTCACAGGTCCAACGAAGGGAAAGGTTACCTAGATCAGAAGCAGACCCAGAATCACAAAATGGACCAGAACCATCTGAGACATATGGTAGAGAAACACCTGATCCATAACCAACACCAGATCCAGAACCAACAGGGCAACCAAAAACAAAGGCAGCATAGTTACCAGGGCAGCATCTAGAGCACCAAGACTCACACCACCAACAGGGAACATTACCATCAGTACAGACATCAACCACAACACCAACAAGACCAGTAACAATACCATCACCAGGGCCAATGTCGGATCTTCAGAGGAGGACAATACTATCAGAGTCACCAGGAAGACTGTCACTACAATCCCCTGAGACTCCAGAGGGCACAAGAGGAGTTTCAACAATCCCCAATCCCAGCCAGGGCCCCTCAGGAAGACCGAAGAACCAAGCAATGAACAGAAGTGAGGGAAACAAAATAATTGGGGGAGCCCAGCTACATCACAGGAACCATAACCAGATGAGTAAACCAGCCATGCTATTAACTTACCATGTTGTCTGGAATCACGCCAAAAAAGAACTTACTGACATTGAAATTAGTGTGCTTTCAAAGAAATTAACTTTTGATCCCCAATGCAGGTCTGACACAGCACATGTATTGGTTGATTTAAAATCCCATGTTAGAAAATTGAATCTGAAAGTTCTGTATCATGACAAATCTGATATCACTGAGAAAAAGAACTATGGAAGAAACAATAAAAAGGCTAAGTAATTACTGCCCTCCCTTATACTACACTTTAGCAGCCTTTGAGGTCAAATGTGAAATGGACATCAGGAAAATACTGCAAAAAAACAGCAGGGAGAAATTTCTACAACCTTAACAAAGATTAGACAAAAGCATTGTCAGAGCTAGGCAGAGATAAGTCTCAGCAGTTTATGAAGTCTGACAAGGAAGGGGATATTGTGTTGTTACTGACAGCAGCAGCTATAACCAGAGGATAGAAGAAAATGCTGAGTGACACAAACACGAGTCTTAAACTTTAGGAGAGATTAAGGCAGCATACAACCACTGGTACATAGCCTTAACTGTACTTTATGATGATGGTTTGTTAACAGATAACTTGTTTGACTATCTACAGACCCCCCCCCCCCAGCTTGGCTAAAATCTCTGGAATCCCTAAGCCACATAAAAATAAAGAAAACCCTCCTTCCAGGCCAGTGGTTGCAAGCGAGGGGTCCCTGACCAAAGTTGCTGCCATCTACCTGGATTTTTTATAACAACCTTTGGCTGAGAACATTTCACACGTAAAAGACTCCAACGATGTTTTAAGGAAAATAAAAAATGTTGCAATTGATGCCGATAGCATTTTATTAACAACAGATGCTGGATCATTATACTACTTCCACATAATTACTGTATTGAAACAGTGATTGATGTACAGGAAAAACAACAATGGCACACCAGCAGAACATGAAAGAACCGGTAAACTTTTATATGCACTGTTTAGCTACTATTTTTTTATGTTTAATGGAAATTACTATAAACAAATGACTGGTATAGCCATGGGGGCAGCTATGACCCTTAGCCTAGCCAATACAGCCCTAGGCAAGTGGGAGGAGAATTATGTTTTTAACAACAGAGAATGCATGCAATATATCAGTGTATCTGTGTTTTATTGATGATATCTTTATTGTGTGGAAACCAGGCAGTGCTACACTAGAAGACTATCAACTATCTGAATCAAACCTACAACTTCTTGCACTTCACCTCTTCCCACAGCCTCACCTCAGCAGTCTTCTTAGATATGCACATTACTAAAGACTTGGACCAAGGTAAAATGGACACAGATCTTTACAGAAAACCTACCAGAGTAAACCTCCTGCTGCATAATAAGAGTCTCTATTCCACCAGGACAAAATATAACATTAAGTGTCAGGGCTACACAGATTGGCTAGGATCACCACGAAAATGGAACCATTTCTTAAGAACCTAAATGATCTTGAAAATGATTTTTGTTGAGGGGATACGAAAGCAATATGTTAACAAGCATTTTGGAACCTGTAACTGAACTAAAAAGTACAAATGCACAACACTTAACTATGGACAACAAATATAAAGACAGTTGTATCTTGACTTTTACTCTCAACTATCACAGCATCATTATTATTAGAGAGAATTGGGCCATAAGTACTGAAAGCTCGTATTTAATGGACATCCTTGGAGAAGCTCCTTCCTTTATGTATAGGAAAGCCAGAAACATCAAGAGTTGGGCTGAAGGCAGGCCCAGACCATTGGATACATGCACCAGTAAGTGTGGAGCCAAATGTGTCTTTTGTCAGCATATACAGGAGGGAGACATGTTTTTCTGCCCTTAAAGAAAAAGATTAAAGCTAATGCAGGAGGTGACTAACTTAATGCAGCTGGTTTACAGTGCAGGCTGCAATGACTGTGAAGTATTTTATGTGGGGAAAATGCTCAAACTTAAAAGAAGAATTTCTGGCCATCTTTCCAAAATTAGAGCTAAGTGCAAGAATAATGCACTGGCTTGGAACCTGTAGCTTCACAAAAGACATGCTGGCTTTAAATTTCAAATTATTGATCATGTGGACCTTTCTGAACTGGAAGGAGGCATCCCTGATCCTTTAGAAAAAGGTGAACTACTGTGACAGCTGAAACTGAAATCTTTTAGAAAGCCAGGGATTAAGGATTACTGATTCATAAAAAGCATACTAGAACTCAGAAAACTGCCCCACTGTTTAAAAGACAGTTTAACATGGGACTGGTTAATGCTGACATTACATGCTAATATTATACATGCTAATATTATGAACAAATATCAAACACTGTAAATATTTTACAATGAAAATAACTGACATTGGTGCTGTTTTCTGATACGAGTGCACTTTTACTCCTTCAAACTAAGTGATCTTTGTTAAGTGTTTCAGTTTATAAGTATTAATATTTAATCTGACAGATGTCTAGTGGTAGATCTTTTTGTTAGTGAGTTAGTTTCTTAATAAAGTTTGGATTGGTAGGAGAGACTTAATAAGCTGTTCTTACTTATTTTAATTTGTCTCTAGAGTTTTAGTTTCAGTTTACACTATGGTGTTAAGGGAGAAGGGGGACTTGGTTAAAAGAATGAGTTCAATGTTTTTATTGCTTTTAACAGAACCAACCTTGATACCACTTCCCTTGCTCCAAATAACCTGATTATATATAAATAATGAATGTTTGTTTTTGATGCTTATTATTATACTCAACTAGGATCACTTGTCTGTGTGCTTCAATAAAGGATATTCCATTTTAACTCAACTGTAGACTATCTATTTTCTATTTTATTATTTTGTAGTACTTATTTTACAGTTTGATTTTTACCAGTGAACTAGGTTCATAACATAATTCAAGGGGCGAACTTCACATCCTCCACACTGCAAAGCTTTATTTTTTTTTTTTGTGTGTGGCTCGGAGAATCCATCTGTGCAGTACCCTGGAAAAACACTGCCATGCTCTAAATTCATACAACTACAAATCCAGACCAAGACAGCATGTGTCCATGACACTCCAAAAAATACAAAGTAGTAAATCAGAACAGCAAAAGCTCATGTTGTATAAAGAACAGGGAAAGTACACCCAAATGTAGGACTTCATCAGAACCCATAAAATGATCAAACTGGTTTAAATAATTACTTAAATACTACAACAGCCATTTACTTGAAAAATACTAAGGGGGTAGTATATATATTTTCCTATTCCAGAGGCAAAAATTTTTTACGTAGAGAAAATGGAAAGACACCTCTGTGGATGAATTTACGAGCACAATATAATATATAGAGAAAAATGTCAAATAGTGCAAATTAATGTGCGTTTATAAACAGAACTAACTTCAGTACATTTAAATTTGGTATTCTGGAAGTAGTTCACACAATGAAAGGGGAGGTCATTGGGAAACTGTATTGAAATATAAAGAATTAATATAGCAACTGAGACTTCTTCTTCTTCCTTCGGCTTTTTCCGGTTAGGGGTCACCACAGAGGATCACATGTCTGCTCATGACTGGCAGTGGAGTTTTACAGTGTCGAGTTTTCAGCCCGGCACCCAATCTTCCACGGAAGGCACACAAGCACACACACACACACACACACACACACACACACACACCTAGGGCCAATATGGAGTGTCCAATCCACCTACAGCATGTCTTTGGGATGTAGGAGGAAACCGGAGCACCCGGAGGAAACCCAAGCGACCACAGGGAGGACATGCAGACTCCGCACAGAAGGCACCCCAGCCGAGGATCGAACCGGAAAACCTCTTGCTGTGAGGCGACAATGCTAACCACTGCACCACCGTGGCTGCCCTAATATAGCAACTGAGACTAAATGCTTCTAATTCCCCTGGACTTGAAACAGATTTAAATTATTCCTGGTCTAAAACTTAGAATTAGGAAATGATAGTATTCATTTCTCAATATTTTATCACACCCATGGGTATATATAATGGATTAGATTCTGAGAATATGTTATTTATTACTATTTAATTAGCAAACAATATTATTTATATTGGTTCAAGTTTTTAATGTTATTATACTACCTGAGCTTCTCTTGTTCTGATTCATAAATGTACTAATGAACAAGAGAAGTCTGCACTTGGGATGGATCTTTTTCTCTTTTATGGTACCAACTACCACATCTTTTGCATTTGTCTAAGTTATAATTTTCTAGTACCAAGTTCTCTTGCCTTTAATATCTGCTCATTTCAATCAGAGCTGAATGTAACCACAGATGTAGTACAACCACCTCAGATCAACAACTTAGAGATTCTAGCCACCAAACTGCAACTTAACAAAAGTAAATGCATTTATATCATCTGCAGGTATATTCCCCCAGGTAACAATATAGCTACACTTGAAGACACCTTACACTGGATATCTAGTCCCTACCCCCAAGAAACCCTACTTCTCGGAGACTTCAATATAAACTGGGCCACCTGTTCATCAGAATCCCCAACCACCCATATTAACGTACACTCATTTACGCAAATCATTAACACCCCTGCTAAGCCCAACCAAAAAGAAAGCATACTTGATTGGGTGCTCATCAATAGTCATCCCCATCTGTACACCTCTGGTACCCTCCCCGATAGTCTAAGCGATCACCATCTCACATATATAATTAAGCACAAAGCTATCAATCCCCAACAACCCTTACTAAGAAATGTTAGAAATAACAAAAACTTTGACTCAGCCAAATTCCAACAGGAACTAAATCATGTAATTGGTCTATTTTAAAACTCCTCCCCTTAGAGGAAGCAGTTGTGTACTTTAACAAATTCCTTGAGATCCTTGACTTACACGCACCTATTCGCTCAAAAAGAACAAAGGCAAAAACTGCACCATGGCTTTCAAAAAGAGACTAGACTCAAAATTAGCCTTAGAAACAAAGCCTGGGCTTTAAGGTGTTCAACTAAACACCCACAAGATCAAATTAAATACAGGCAACTTAGGAACAAAACTAAAAAATTCATACTACAAGACAAAAAACAATACTACTGCAAATTACAGGCAGAAAATCAAAATAACCCTCAGAAGTTTTGGGCAGGCTTGAATAAACGACTATACCCTGGACAAACTACTACCCCCGTCCCAGTTGGCACAACTGATAAACCCCCAGAGGATGTTTCAAATAGTTTTAACCGATTCTTTACTGAGACAATTCAGGCCCTAGCCAGCCAACTACCTCCTAGCTCCCTTGGCTCAGAAAGTACCACCTCTAGAAACCTACTCTCATTTAGTTTTCAACCTGTCGCCACATCACTTATCCGTACCCTAATCAAAAAACTAAACCCACCACACTATCGGCTGACAAACTTCCTGCTGAATACCTACAAAAATCAGCTGATGCTACTACATACCCGGTATCGATACTTATCAATCGAACCATAGAAGAAGCTAAAATTCCCACTATCTGGAAAATATCCAATGTAATCCCATTCCATAAAGGAGGTAGCTCTACTGAATTCTCCAACTATAGGCCTATAGCTATACTCTCTCCACTTGCCAAGATTATAGAAAAATGTATTCAGAGACAGTTCATGCACCACCTAATCCATAACCACCTCATGGCAGATACCCAGCATGGTTTCAGACCTCACCACAGTACTACCTCAGCCCTACTAGCCTTTACCAACACCATAAACCATAATCAAAACTATAACCATTTTTCTTCAGCCCTCTTCTTGGATCTCTCCAAGGCATTCGATATGATTGACCACCAACTATTAATCCACACCCTGCAAACAGTCTAGATCCTAAAGCCCTTCAATGGTTTAAATCCTATCTAAGTGGTAGACAGCAGGCTGTTCTTTGGCAGAATGAACTCTCTAACCTACAACCTAACACCCTTGGAGTACCACAAGGCTCTATTCTAGGACCCCTGTTATTTTCCATTTTCATCAACGATATAAATACTGTCATCCCAAAAATCAGCTGTATCCAATATGCTAACGAGACTACCCTGATTTGCTCGGCCACATCCCCAATAGAGTCAGAGTTAGCCACCCAGACCACCTTTAACACAATAGAAAACTGGCTTTCCCAACGACGTTGGATTCCAAATCCTAAAAAAACTAAAATGCTGTTATTACCTACACAAAAGGTCTACTGCCGTTAACTTTATAATAAAAGCAAATGATGGAACAATAATCTCCCCGGACCTCTCCACTTAACTATTACGTGTCATTATAGATAATCTAAAATTCAACCTACATGTTAACCAATTGATCAAAACCATCAACAAAAAACTGGGATCACTTTATAGAATAAAAGCCTTCCTAAGCCCCCCAGCTAAAGTTTCCATAGCTCGATCTCACCTTCTCTCTACTCTTCTGCATGCATCCTCTCTTCTCTCTAATGTTAACAAGACTGCCATGAACAAACTCTCAATCTGTTATAACCACATTGCCAGATTTGCCACTGGGCTGCCTTTTAGGACACATCACTGCATCAATCTAATCCAGCTTGGATGGCTTGAACTACCCAGTCTAATACTATATAACCAATTGGTTATGGCCCACAAAAGCATATATAACCCTAACAATACCCCTGCACTTAAAGATCTTGTCACCCTCTATAATAATCCTAGACCGCTGCGCTCCTCCAATAGACTCCTTATTCAGATATGCAAAACTAATAACTCAGCCGGTGACTCACTCTTCGTAAATTCTGTAGGTAGATCATGGAACTCTCTACCAGATGATATTACCTTACTCTCTTCACTTGGTCAGTTCAGAACTAGGCTCAAACACCACCTGGGAACAAACTGGCTATGTCACTGTATCAAGCCTGGTTAACCTTTCTTTGGAATGTGTAAATCTGCTAGGTAGCCTACTATGTCATTTTATCCAATTCTCTCACTGAATAACACTACCTGACGTGTTTGCTCTTCTAATCACTGAAAATATTCTATGTGTAATTTGTATTGTCTGCCCATCTAGTCTCTGTAAATATATTTATTTATTTGTAATATGTGACATGTTATGATGATTTGTTATTCCATGGAACTTTTCTCCCTGGGCCTCCACTGAAAATGGACATGCATCCAGTTGGACTATCCCGGTCAACAAATGTAAAATAAAAAGATGTGTCTAAATAAGATCAAAACCCAGTCATTCATACTGTCTGATGGAGATTTTGAATGTTAGGTTGGATAAGGGATCTCTTGTCCAGTGTGATTAAATTCACTCTATGAGGAAGTTTTTAATTGCCTCTAGTTACATGCTCGAGAAGGAAGAACCAATACTGCCCTGCCCAAATGGGAGTCACCAGAAGCATCTTTGGCAAGTCCATCTTGATCTTTAGAAGGACTTCAGATATCAGGTAATGAGGAAAGTATATCTGTGTAAGAACTATAACAGTAGATGTTCTACTGATCACTGTTGCAGTATTCCAATACTTATGAGTAATCTTGCCCAAGGTATCCTGACTTCTGACCATGGTACCAAAGCCAAAAGCTTTCTGATGTACCATATGTTTTGCGTATGAACTCAGCCCATTGGTGTATGGGTACATAAGAGGATGTACGAGTACAAGATGCTCAAACTATCTAGAGACAGGAGATCCCAGAGGAGCCTGAGAATAAATTCAGTAGTACTCTAGTTCAGACAGGAAGATCGGAAAATAAATTGTCCCATTTTTGGTCCATAAAGGTGCAGAAAGGCCACCAAAAAGAGAACACAAGAGTGAATAGGGTTAGAGGGAGTCACGCAATACAGCAACAGCTATCAATAAGACCTCGACTGTTATGGTAAGGTCTTACACAAATGAATTATATACTTTCTTGGATCACTGCTGCAATATTCCAATACTGATGGGTGATTCCCAAAACTAGAAATTAAGAGTGGGTGGTTTGGAGACGAGAGCTGTCGACTAGTCCTAAAAGGACAGATTTAGCAAATGAAGTTCTAGATCTGGAAAAAGCATTTACTCTGTTGTGTCTAGTAAAGCTGTGAACTGATGACTAGATGGCCACCTCCAGAACAGATCTGGAGTCAATGCCTTTGAAAAAAGTTCCAGATAAGGAGACTGCTCCGGTGGAATGAGCCTTCACAGCTAACGGCAGAAATTCACATTGCAAGCAGTAATAAAAAGAGATGGCCATAGAAATCTAGCTGGAAATGGTCTGCTTTGAGACAGGGTTGCCCACTGCATCCTCTCAGGAGGAGACAAAAAAGCTTGCCTGTTTTCTTGAAAGTTTTTGCCCTGTCCAAAAAGAATAACTATATGTGCACATCCAGGAAATGGAGTTGTTCTCCCTTGTTTTGTGGGTTAGCAAAGATGGTAGGCAAATGGATGGCCAAGGGACAGTTAATTTACTGACTTTGGCATAAAACAGGGGTAAAGCCCTTAAGAGACCCCAATCCTTATGGAATATAAGGAAGAGGGGAATACCTATATGGGCCTGAAGGTCTGAAATTCTTCTGGCAGAGGTAAAAGCAATCAGCACCAACCATTTTCCAGATAGAGTTTTCAAGGAAGCAAAGACTGCTGGTTCAAAAGGTGATAAACTAAATTTTTCCAAGATAAAGTTCAAATTCCAAGGGGGTGGGACTGGCCTCCTAGGTGGGCTCATGTAAATGATACAAGGAGGTGCTGCAAAGTTCTAAGCATGACCAAGAAGGGAATGATGTGGAGCCATGAAACTTATAAGTTATTCAACATATTCTCCCCGAAGTTCAACACACTTGGCACATCTTGTCTGACGTTTCTGCAACCCTGCCAAAAAAAAAAAGTCTGAAGTCTGGTCACTGAAATACTGCTCTGCTGCTGCAATCACCTCTGAATCACTTGAAAACTGCCACCCTTTCAAACAATTTTTAAGGTTTGGAAACAGGAAATTGTCAGATGGAGCAAGATCTGGTGAGTACGGTGGATGGTCTATGCACTCAAATCCCATTTTTTTCAAAACATCCATCATTTTGCCAGCCTTGTGAACAGGTGCATTGTCTTGCAAAAGAGAACTCCTTTCAGCAGTTTCCCCTCTCCTTTTTTCTTTCAGTGCCTCCTTTAATAGAAACAAGTTACAGTAGTATTTTGCATTAACTGTTTCCCCCTTGGAAGACAGTCATTACACCACCTTCCTGATCCCAAAACTCTGTGGACATGACCTTTCCTGCTGACTTTTGGATCTTGAACTTCTTTGGCCTTGGTGAACCTGAGTGTAGCCACTGCACAGACTGTTGTTCTGTCTCAGGATCACAGTGGTGTAACAATGTTTCATCACCAGTAACTAGTCATTCCAAAAAGATGGCATCAGCTTGATGAAAATGCCGCAAAATCAACTTAGAAGTGTCCATTTAATAACTTTTCTGTTGGCATTCAAACATTTGGGCACCCACTTGACAGACAGCTTCTACATACCCAGCTGTTCATGAATTATAAACCCAATACATTCCCTGGATATCTTCAGTGTCTCAGCAATTGTTTTAGCCAATATTCGCCAATCTGCCAAAACCAGGTCATGGACATGGTCAACAATTTCAGGAGTTGACACCATTTGAGGCCTCCCAGACCTTGCTGCATCTTCAGTCTTAAAATCTCCACACTGAAGGTTTGCACACCACTTTTTCATAGCTGAGTAAGAAGGGCACTTGTCACTCAATGTCTGCATCATACATTCATGGATTTCTTTTGGAGTTTTCTTCTGCAGGAATGGGAACTTCATGATGGCTCAGAGTTCCACACTTGAAAATTCCACACTTTTTGTTGATATGGTTCAATCAATGATCTGAAACAATGTCAAAACATAGCATTACAATTCTGCAAACTGGCACATTACAAGATGAAATAACCTTCTTTTCAGCTACATTGGCAAAATTACACTTAGAATTAAGAAAGTTGGTTGGGCTTAGAACTTTTCAGTACCCCCTCGCACCTTATAAAAATTGTGCGACTTCAATTTTGGAAAAAGCAGAAATGGCATGCCGTTAGAGATAGCAGATGGGTGTACCCTAATTGAAGAATAGTCTAGTCCACTTTTCAGTAACTCACAAAAGTAAGACAAAATAAGTGGAATCTCCACCCAAAGGCCCCTTATTCTTCTTAAGACACCAGTGAGAAAACTTTTCCACTTGGAGAATTAAGATTTTCTAGTAGTAGGATTTCTCACCTCCTGGAGTATGTCCACTAAAAAAGAAGTGTCTGAAAGGGATAAAAATTCCATCAACCCAGAGAGATGGGTTGAGAGCCTGCAGGCTAGGATGTATTCAAAGAGCCCTTTTTCTGTGTGAGCAAGTCCACTATGTGGGGGTAACTTCTAGTGATGGCTCTGGACAGATGGAGGAGGAACCAATGCCTGGACCAAAAGTGAGTCACTAAAAAAATATCTGGTTTATCCCTTTGGATCTTCAGAAGGACTTTTGAGATTAGGGGGAGGACAGAATCCATAAAAAAACATTTCCCCCTAGAAAGACATGGCATCTGCTCTCCAGGCCTGAGAACAAGGGGTCCTGCAGCAAAACAGCTTGAGCTCCCTGTTCTGAAAGGAGGAAACCAGGTCTGTTTGAGGTATACTCCATTTGTGAACTGTCTCTAGGAGGACCTCCCTTTGTCAGGGTCTTCTATGGACATAGTCTGTGAGAACATTTTCTGACGACAGAAGATAAATGGCCTGTAAGGACAGGTTTGGTTTAATTGCATGATCCCATGCCATCAGAACTAGCCTTCACAGCTAGAAGTGCTTGGTTGCCCCATATGATGTTGTAATACATGACCGTGGTGTTGTCTGTGAAAATCCTGAGGAAAGCCTAGTTTCCAGAGGTGTGAGTACCCATGCAGGGCTTGAACAAGGGTCTTCATTTCCTTGAGACATGTGTTCCTGTATCTCCTTGAATGACCTCCGGCCTTGAATAAGAAGTTATGTACCTACCATAACGTTCTATGTTAGTTGTCTTCATCTCGCTTTCTTTCTTGCCGTTTGGGATCGGAGCCAATCCTCGGCTCTGACTCGGCCATCTTCAATAGCTCGAGAGCAGTTTACTGGCTCGAGGCTACTCTTATCCCATGATGCCTAGCGACAGCTACCCAGATCTTGTTTGAAATAGCTAATCCCAGACATAACATGAGAGAAACCAGTTAACAAAAAACTGGTTATTCCATACATCCTAAAAAAACTAGAATAGATTAGGAAGACCTAGGCAGAAGAGTAAAAATAAAGAATACTCGGCCAGTGAAGGACGACTCCTCTCGATCCACTAGGACGGTGGGACGGAGGGAGAGACGCAAGAAAGAAGACAAGATGAAGACAACTAAAATGGAATGTTATGGTAGGTACATAACTTCTTAATGTTAAGTTGTCTATCTCGCCTTCATTCTTGCTGTTTAGGACAGCGTCCACAGCACCTAACATCCTAGGTGGCTCAGTGGAACAGACTCTTCAGAACAGTGGAACCAAAGTCAGCTCTGCTCCGGGAGACCTTATCCACCTTGTAATGAGAAATAAAGGTATGAGGGTTTGCCCACGTGGCAGCTGCACAGATGGAATCCATGGGCAACCTAGACTGAAAAGCTACGGAGGTGACTAATGCCCTAGTAGAATGACCTTTCGGTTTAGTTGGTAACTCTTTGTTCCTTAACTGGTAAATAAAAATAATAGTGTGGGACAACCATCTGGATAAAGTCACCTTGGAAACTGGGAGACCTTGTTTGTTTAAGGCATAAGAAAGGAATAATTGGTCTGACTTTCTTATTTCTTTAGTTCTATGTAGGTAAAAACGCAATTGTCTATGAACATCCAATTGGTGAAGCTTGTACTCTGCCTTGTTGCTATGATTTGGGAAGAACACAGGGAGATCTATAGATTGATTTAAATTATTTTCTGAACAGGCTTTAGGAAGAAATGAAGGATTAGTCCTTAGAGCAACTCTGTTCTTGTGAAACACCCGGTAGGGAGGACGAAAACATAGTGCTTGAAGTTCTGAGACATGCCTAGCTGAAGTGATAGCAACCAGAAAGAGTGTCTTCCAAGACAGAAACTTGATGGAGCAGGATGCTGCTGGTTCAAAAGGAGGCAGAATTAAGGAAGTTAGGACTAAATTAAAGTCCCAAGGAGGAGGGGGATCTCTCACTGGAGGTCTAAGAAGAGATGTTCCTCTCAAAAAAGCTTCACAGAGCTTATGAGAAATGATGTTAGAATTTGTCAAACCAATTTGAAAATTAGAAATGGCCGCTAATTGTACCCTAATTATAGCAGAAGCGGCCCCGGAGTGAAACAGTTGTGCTAGGAATTCCAGAATTTCATGGACTGGGGCTGAGAAGGGATCCACATTCCTAGACTCGGCCCAACAAGAAAAAATGTTTTTATTTGCTAGCATAAGTTTTTCTCATTGTAGACTTAAGAGAGGAAATGATAATCTCACGGACTGCTGGGGAAATGCTGGGAAGACTGGCTAAGGTTGGAAGTGGAGCAACCAAGCTGTGAGCTGGAGAGTTTGGAGGGATTGATGCAACCCACCTGATTGATGAATCAGGAGATCTGGAATCGGGTCCAGAGTCCAGGGATGATCGAGAAGGTGATGGTGCAGGAATGGGAACCATATCTGTCGAGGCCAGTAGGGGGCAATGAGGATCATTTTGCAACCCAACGACTTTGCTTTCTGTATGAGTTTTGGTATCAGGGGAAACGGAGGAAAGGCATAAAGAAGTCCCTGAGGCCAATCGTGGACTAGAGCATCTCTGGGTATGTGACCTGGAAGCGAAAGAAGGGAGATGTAGTTGCTGCATTTGCTGTTGAAAGGAGTTGCAAAAAGATCGCAGCAAGGCTGTCCCCATTTGTGGAAGATAA
Organism: Protopterus annectens; assembly: GCF_019279795.1. Taxonomy (NCBI): domain Eukaryota; kingdom Metazoa; phylum Chordata; order Ceratodontiformes; family Protopteridae; genus Protopterus; species Protopterus annectens. The sequence goes on from NC_056738.1 coordinate 172,072,176, forward strand.
GATCCGCAACTTCCTGATTCAGAGCCCACTCGTGAGGCATGAGGATAGCTCTGTTGAGCTTGTCTGCTATGACGTTGGATCTCCCAGGGATGTGCGTCGCAATCAGAAAACGTTGGGAGGAAATTGCCCACTGCCAAAGTCTGAGTGCTTCTCGACACAGGGGGTAGGATCTGCTTCCGCCCTGCTTGTTGATGTACCACACCACTGACATGTCTGAATTGCAATGGTGCCGGAAGGAAGAGAGTCTTGAAGGGCTTGCAATGCTAGGAGCATGGCTCTCATTTCTAGGACATTTATGTGCAGATGGTATTCATGAGGTTGCCAAGTGCCTTGGACTGTCCTGCCCAGGTAATGCCCCCCCCTCCCCTTTCAGGGAGGCGTCTGTAGTCACTGTGGCTACCGGAGGGGGCTGTATGAAAGGTCTGCCCTGAGTCACTAGTGGGGAGACCATCCACCAAGAAAGGTGTCTTTTGCATGCCTCCATGATCAGGATCATGTGAGACATGGGTAGCTCCTGGAAAGACCACTGCGTGAAAAGAAGCCACTGAACAATTCTCATGTGGAAGCACTAATGGAAGTAGAAGAATGGCAGCTGCCATGGAGCCCAGAGTTTGAAGGACATACCTGACTTGGATCCCTTTGCTCTGCATTAGGATTTGCACTTGTTGATGAATTGTGGATACTCTTTCCAGTGGTAACCTTGTTAACATTTCCCTTGTGTTTAATTCTGCTCCTATGTAAGTGACAGACTGACAGGGCAACAAGGCAGATTTTTCAAAATTTATTGTGATACCTAGCTGGGTGCAAGATGTGATTGTATAATCCCGCGCTTGTAAGAGTTGATGCCTGGTGGTAGCAGTGAAGAGCCAGTCATTTATATATGGAAGCACCTTGAATCCTTGACGTCTCAGGTAAGCCGTGACCACTGCCATACATTTGGTGAACACCCTGGGGGCTGTGGTGAGACCAAAGGGTAGAGCTCTGAACTGGTAATGACTGGCCCCCACCCGAAAGCGAAGAAATCTCCTGGAGCATCTGTCCATCTTGATATGGTAGTACACATCCTGAAGATCTATTGAGCACATCCAATTATCCTGACCCAGGAAGGATAGAATGGACTGTAGCGTGACCATCCGAAACTTTGTTCTTTGTACAGATTTGTTTAGTCTGCTGAGATCCAGAATCGGTCTCCAATCCCCTGTCTTTTTTGGTACCAAAAAAAACCTTGAGTAAGTTCCGGATCCGTGCTGGTCTGCGGGGACTTCCTGAATGGCTCTTTCTTCTAGCAGTTTTGAAACTTCTATTACTGTTTGCTCCTTCAGATTGGGTGGAACCTCTGGAAGGGCCTTCTTTGACTGTAAGGGGGATTGATGGAAGGGAATTTTGTAACCTCTGGATATAATGGACATTACCCATCTGTCTCTTGTTAAATTTTGCCAGGCTTTTGGGTAGAGTGAAAGTCTTTCCCCGACTGCCTCCAGAGGTTAGCAGCCAGGCAACCCTTCAGGGATGCTGGAAAGGCTTGTCAGAGAAGGATTTCTGTTGCTCTGGTTCTGCGGACCCCCTCTGCCACGAGGGTGGCATCTATTATGGTTGTTTCCCCCTCTGCCTCTGGAGGAAAAATCACTACGTGTGTCAGGCAAAGCTCCCTGAGATTTACGGAACTACATCTTCCCACTCTTCTGACCCTTGGGGTAAGGTCTAGAGGGAGTGGAAAAATGGACTCCCATGGCAGAGAGAGTCTTGCCTTCTTACTCACACCTAGTCAATGTGTCTTTCACCTGTGGCCCAAAGAGAAAAGAGCCATCAAAGGGGGTATTGGTGAAGGATGCTCGTAAGGGTTCCGCAAAGTGACACAGCCACATCCAAGCATGCCTCCTGAGGGCCACACCCATGCCCGTGGCTCTACATGCTCCATCAGCTGCATAGGAAATGAGCCTCATGGAGGAGTTAACTACAGAATTAAGAGTCGCTAGCTGGGAAGCTATTTTGGCTTGTGCTCCCTCAGCTGTAGGATCTTGAAGGGGTGTCTCCAAGCTCTTTAAGGAGATCCCTTTGAAGGCAAGTAAAATGACATAGATAGTTCAGGGACCTCATGGAGAAGGTCACTGAAGCAAACATTCCCTTTCCGTACCTGTCCATTGTCCTAGACTCCTTGTTAGGGGGATGAACAGATGAAGAGGTCTCTGCTAACTCTTTTTTGGTGGCTGCTGCTACCACCATCACCAAGCATCAACGGGCACATCTTTAGAAAGGAATTGCTTATCCTGGGGGGGGTTGTAATAAATTTACCAGGTCTCCTCGGAGTTGGTTCCACTATGTCCGGAGCTGACCAAGCCTTTCAAGCCACTACAGACATAAGTGGGTCGAAAGGAGGAGAAACCCAGGAGGTGGAAGGTCGGGAACTGAAAGCGTCCAGGAATACAGACTCATCCTCGGTAGGGGCTAGGGGATTCCAGTTCCCCTCTGCCTAAGCATTTCCAGGATCTCCGAAAAGGAAACCTCTTCAGAGGGGGATCTCGGGGACCCTTCCGATTCATCTATGCCTGTATCAGAAGTGACAGACTCAGGGGAGTCAATGTGCTTCCTCTTGCACTTCTTCTTCCGAGTGATCAGGGGAGTCCTCGGAAGAAGAGGAAACACACAATGGGGTGTCCTGGGGTATCGGTTCCCTATGCTTGGGGTCTGGAGGAGGAGCAGAGTTTGGCACAGACATGACAGGGGACAGAGCCGGTGGGGCTGGTAGTGGAACTGTCTCAGGGGACAGCACACTCCGCATGACCTCAAAGGCGTCCTTGCCTCCAGGCAGAGAAAACTCCAGTTCCGAAGAAATAGGAATCTTTCTCCGCGCTGAGGGGGACGGCTCCAAGGCCGATGCTGGAGCCAAGCTCACCTGCGCCGATGCTCCGACAGGGAGAACGGGGTCGGACAAGGGTCTGATGCCACTCGCCCCCTCAGAGCTGACAAGAGAGCCCTGGCGTCCAGATTCCTCGGTCAAAGGGACTATCGAGGTAATCAGAGCCAAAGTTGGAACCGAAGGAAAGATGGTGATTGGAGCCGACGGTTCCACTACTCGAACCCCAACGAACTCCGGCTCTGAACTCAATGGAGTCGGAGGAGGAACAGAAGAGGAGGTGGATGGAGCCAATACCGTTGAGGGCTAGACAATAATTTTGCTAGTGCCTATGATTTAAGCAACCTACTCACTACTCTCTCCACATCATGATCCGACAGCTTATAGGATCGAGAGGAGTATGATGAATGGTGGCTACGTTCACTTTGCAGTAATGGAAACAGAGGAGCCAAGTGAACCGACTCTAATGAAGGGGACCTCAGCCTCTTATGGCTCCGAAATATCCAATGGAGCCGACAGAGGGGTTGTCTTGTCGGTGGCAGACGGAACCGGCGTACTCGACAAATCCTGTACAGGAGTTGGCTCCGAAGGAGGAGCTAACGGTTTTGTGGATTTTGGGGATTTCACTGGCTGGGAACTCATTGCCAGTGAATCCTGAGGCTTTAACAGACCCCTAAGGATCAATTTGTTCTTACGCTCCTGCAGGACCCTTGGACTAAAGGCATGGCAAATAGAACAAGATTCTTGCAGGTGAACAGTGCCCAAACAATAAATGCAGCTAGTGTGCCCATCTGTCAGAGACATTTTCTAACAGCATGAGTCACACTTTTTAAAACCAGATACTTTAGCTTCCTTAGACATGACCCAACTACACAAAAAACTAAGTGGTAAACACAGACTGACAAATAAGTACTATCCTAAACAAGATACACCTATAAAAATACAATCTGTCTTTTTTTTTTTTTTTTTTAAAGATAACAAAACATGAAAGGAAAGCCTCTAAGTTAAACGGCTATCCTAGGGAATGGGGAAGGGGGAGAGAACTCTCTAACTTAGAGTTCTAAATACAAGGAAAACTAAGATGAACAAAGTATTACAACAACACGTACAGAATAAAACAAAAAACAGCAAATATCTATTAGTTAAAAGGGGTCTAAGAGACTATTTTTACACAAAAAATATAAATATTCAAGCCTGAGCCAAAAAACAACACACCTCGCAGCTGAAGTGGCAAACGAGATCTGGGTAGCTGTCGCTAGGCATCATGGGATCTACAGTAAACAGCTCTCAAGCTATTGAAGATGGCCGAGTCGGAGCCGAGGATCGGCTTCGATCCCAAACAGTAAGAATGAAGGCGAGATAGACAACTTAACATCAGTTGATGGGCCCATCCATGCACCCCAACCAGATTCGATGCATGTGTGGATATCCTAGTTGCAAGACGGTGAGCGGAAAGGTAGTCCTTGACTTGAACTGGATTTCAGAAACCCACAAACTACTGCAACCTTTTCTTCAAAAAGGGCAAGACAGCAATCTGGAGGTCCAATAGATGATAACGCTGAGACCAAAGGGGACTTCAAATACTGCTGGGTCTTTCTCAAGTGTGGTCTCGCAATACTGCTGGGTCTTTCTCAAGTGTGGTCTCGCAAAGGGCACTACAGGTATTGTGACTGCCATGAAGGCTACAATTTTCAGGATTTCTTTTGCAGAAGTCGAATCCAAGAAAAGAAGAGACTGGATGTAGCCAAATAGTAATAGGACTTTCTCCAGAGGGAGAAAGGCAGTCATTCAGACCGTGTTTAGCCTGCACCCTGAAACGACAAGATCCTGGGAGGGGATCAGAGAAGACTTCTTGAAGCTGAAGGTGAAGCCTAGTCTATTCAGAAGTGAAACTGTATAACTGAGGTGTAGTAGTAAGGTGCCCTTATAGGAGCCCTGGATGAGAATATTGCCCAGGTAATTAAATATTTGTCTTCATTGGGTTCTGCAGAAGGTAACTGCTGGAGCTATGCACTTTGTGAAAACCTTAGGGGCAGCAGACAGACTGACTGGACCTTCATGGGGACCAGGAAGAGTTAAAAACTTTTTCCCTGGGCTAGAGATAAAAACAGATTTTATGGTTCTCTGGGAGAGAAGGTATTTGTATAATGAGGTCAGTGTGACTAAGCGAAGGAGGAGGAATTCCCATGTGTAAAAGGAGCTCCCACCAAGACATTTTGTACCCATGTCAGATGATGGATAAGACCCTTCTGTAGTGATGAATTTTCAAGCTGGGAGAGACAAAATGCGTCTCCTGGACAGCAAGGTTTTTGGATCTATTAGAGAGGGGGGAGGCTGAAGATAGCCAGATTGAAGCTGAACTATATGGAAAGTCCCCCCCCCCCCGATTTAGAATCTCTGGCGGGTTTTTCCTGTTCTTTTTGATGGGCTTTTCCCCCCTATGGATAACAGAAGTGTACTTGGAAAGATGATTCCTTTGATATCTGAGGAACAGAAGTGAGAAAAAATCTGTTGAAAATCCTGCTTTATTTTACCTTTCTCCTGAAGTGTTTTTGAAAAGCTCAGCCGCAGGTCAGACAAAATGTCCCTATGAGGGGGGGGGGGATTCAGAAGCTTGACCATGATTCCTCCAGTAGGGACTGGAGAGACCACCAAGCAAATCTCTGGATGACAGGGCCAGTGGCTGCATTCCTGCAGAAAGCCTCTGTAGCTGCATTTTATAGAATGTCTGACTACTTGTGTAGCTTGACTAAGCATGGGTACCACCTGATCTTTATGTTCAGAATCCTCCCAGTTAGCCACAGATTAATTTATTCCCCCCCAAAACAGACAAAAAGTGTTTTGTCATTCAACTCTGGTAATTTAAGGCCATAAAGTCTAAGGTGGCAGAGGTACAGACATATACACCATACATGTTCATGACCCTACTATCTCTATCTAATGGCAACACACTAGTTGCAGGTAAAAGCTTGGTGGGCTTATCAGTGGAGATAGAAGAAATAAAAGGGTCCATTACAGGATTTTTTGTGGAGGAACACCATGTCCTCAAGGACCTTATAGAATCTGTCAAGCTTTTTGTGATCTGGAGAATAGAAATCAGGGGAAAGAGGAAAAAGTGTATGCAAAGGCATCCAGGAAAGCCTGTAAGACATGGGGAACTGTTGAAGATTTTGCAGCCTCACACAAGTTACAGTATCTTTTTTTTTTTGCACAATAACAACTTTTCTAGATTCCCATTCAAAACGCTGCATCATCCTAGTAATAGTCTCCCAAAAGGAAATCTTTTCTTTTGGGGAGTCAAGGAGCATGGGGTCTTCATTAACTGAAGAGACAATGTCCACGAAAATATATGTGAAATGAGTAAGCTAAGGAATTCTCAATGGAAGCCAATTCTTGATCCTCCTCATATGAAGATTCATGTTGTCTCTTGAGGGGAGGAGGCGGACATTGGAGGGAGTGGACAGGAAGTAAGGAGGCTTCAGAGACAAAATGGCCTTGTATGGGCCTTGAGAAAATTCAAGACAGCCCCATTCCTGATACGTCTGAGTAGGAGACGCTTTTTGTTTTTTTGTTTCTTCCTCTTAGATGTGACATCCTCTTAACAAAACACAATGGTTTGGAATCCTAATGGATCTCAGTTAAAGTGCTGGGTGCCTCTTTCTTAACAAGGATATGAGGTATGCCTTCTGGCCTCTCAAAAATTACTACCCTAGCTTTCCCCTTATCTACTATCACTGTAGGCTCAGTCTCATCAGAAATGCAGGAAGCAAACATCATACTAGCTTCTGGTAGAGTCACAGTAGCAGGTATCTGAAAAGATGTGGGATGTACAGCAGATTCCTGCTGTATCTCAATGGAAATATCCAAATCACACTGGTCAGCTGAAGATTCAGGCCTAGATGTTTTTGAGCTTCCATTTGGTGCAAACAGTATATCCAAGGTCGTGTGAGGTGCTTCAGGTACTGAGTCTCTTAATAAGTATTTAAGGAAGTTAATCAGGAATGAAGGGTTTTGAGGATGAACAGTTGGTAGATATTGATATTGAAATTTCTGTAACCTTGTTTGGCCTCTAAACAAAACCGACACTGGGAGCATAGTCTTTATAACGTATCTGCCTATGACAGTCACTCTTCCCTCTCTTAACTGACATTAACAAATCTTTTGTACAAAAAACTATAAAAATAAGGGTCACCAAAAGGGCAATGGTAACAGCAAGGACAATAAGGTTAACAGATCAACAGGAGCAAATATCCTGCAATCAGACTGATGGCAACATTTTCTGAAGTTCTTATGCTCATATGTCTGCTTATGTATCACTATGCCTATTGAGTGAGGTCATACACTGAATGTATGGTACACTGGACTAATGTCCGGTTACCTTGGGCAGGATAACCCATCACTTTTGAAAAAGTGACCCAAGGAAGGACATCATTCCTGTCCATGGGAAAGAAAATGCATCTGTTTTCCAGAACTTTTTGCAAGGTATTCTGAAACAAAAATGGTTCAGTTAAGGTTCAGCTGTCTGCAGAGACAGCAAACGAACACAAATAACCTGGGAGTTCCTCATACTAGGGCAATCTTCTGAAGACCTCTGGGTGTAATATCCACTTGTGAGGGTCTATCTTAGATCTACTCAAAATGTCTGCTATTCTGTTCTTTTCTGATTGAATGCATGTGACCTGCAGAATTCTGTACTGCCACCTCCCATGCAATCATGGCTAGTCAAAACAGGGAATATGACCTAGTTCCCCCTTGTCTGTTTATATACCATATCACTGTGGGGTTGTCTGTTAGCACTAACAGGGATCCAGGAGATTCACAACTGATTTAATGGTTTGTCAGCTTTTATTAGCGCCATTGTCTCCTTGAGATTTGTATGCTTGTTCCCTCTTAAAAATGTATGAAATGAAGGGAAGATGCATTGGACAGGTAGTACATGAAGCAGCATTGCCTCAGTCTTGGCTGAGTTTTAAGTGACTGAACAACCACTGAAGGTGAAATTCAAGTAGTCTTCAAAAGCAAGAATCAAATGAAAACACACTTCTCAGTACTCCAGTGTTGATTAGACCAACAGTTTAATGCTTACATTTCCTCACTGACCAGAACTTAATCAGAACAAATAACGGATCACTTCCTTTACATTAAATAACAACCAATTCTCTATTAGTTAACTAAATCAATTTAAGTTAAAAGATAGCTACCTTAATATAAATATCACTGCATATAAAAATACCAATACACATAACCACTGTGTAAAATAATAAATATAGTAAAGGTATATGCAAATTAATGTAAAATGTGTACACACAAATAAATAATTTATGTACTAGACCAAAAACATTATAATTAATTTCCTGTATTCAGCTAATACCACATTCCACATTAAATTTGACAACTTTCAAGGTCAAAATACTGTTTATACATAACTTGCCATTAATCCCTGGAGTTTGTATAGCATTAAGCAAGATCAGCTAAAGCAGCTCACGAGACTCAAGATATGTTTTCCAATGTGTCCCTATAACATTTATAAATTCCTGAATGGGTTGGCACATGATTCATTGTTGCATGGTGAGCTCCTGGAATTGTTCAATCACATGGGAGTAGAACTTATGCACTCTTTGATGAAAGATAACAGGACTATGCAAAAACTCGAGGAAGAACCAAGAATGTTACAAGAAACCATTACTAAAGATTTATTTGATACATATAAAGATTTTTTTTTCCAGACAATTTTTGTATTTTATTAAAATCTTTGTAAGGTGTTACCATTGATGCATACTTTTATAAAATTTGAAACATATTGAAAATTAAACAATACGTTTTTAAACTATATACAATATGTACACAGTTGCCTGAATTCTTTTGTACATATTTTAATACAATATAAAAGCTAATAAATATAAACTAGTTATATAGTTATCAAATTATGGAGGTAACAATGTTCTGATAAAAATCAATAAGTGATAAGATGTTAGTCCACGGATACTTCTGAATAGTCCTAGGATATATTCTGCTTTCCTTTATTCTAGTCTCTTTGAAGATTGCTTCATTTAGCAATAACAAAAATTCTCCACACGGAGGTGGTGATGAGTTTTTCCACTTCTTAGTTATATTTTTTCTTGTCACAGCTATAACAGTACAAAATAGATATCGGTTTGCATTGTGTATTTTTGAAGTACCTGTTATATTAAATAAAACTAACATATTAGCCAAAAAGAATGTGTCAAATCATAATGCTCTTAAAAAGCTTACTTTCTCCCAAAAAGATGTGAATATTCAAAAAAATATATATTTAACCAGTCTGCATTACTAGGGTTCAAAAAATCCAACACTGTTTGTCCTTATTACTATTAAACTTGGCTATCCTGTAAGGAATAAGGAAAGATCTATATAGAAACTTCAAAATGACTATACTCTAATATTGACCATGAAGTATATTTTACAACATTCACATATGAATCATGTCTAAGGGTAGTGTGTTTCCAAAATTTATTATTAACATTATAAGGCACTGCAATTTTATATAGTTTAGAAATTATACTCTGTGTTTTACATAAATTATACGTAATCTCACCCAAGTTGAATTAAAATCATCTTATTTTTGTATTGGAATTGCGATACTAGGAGGCATTTCTGTTGAGCATATATTTCAACATTACCTAAAATCAATCCAATATAGAGAATCTAAATAATATTGATTAATAATATATGGTTTCCTTTAATTACTAAAGAAATAAAACATTGTTGTCAGCAGAAAAACTTTCTTACAGTCTAGTTACCGATTCTAGTAGTGTTAATTTTGTCAATGACAGATTCAGAAGTAAAAGGACCTAATTTGACATAAGCTTTATTACTGCTATATAGAGTTTTTAAGAGACAGATAAAATTGTGTAGGAAAATTAAATATCTCTATTATTTTAAATAAATAATTAAAATTTAAGGAGTCAACAGCCTTCTCAATATCTAAATTCATCAACATAATTTATTTTCTCTTAGTAAGGATGTCTACAATAGTTAAAGTTCTTCTGATATTATCAAATGTTTTCTTCTTATGAATAAAACCAGTTGGATCTGGATTAAATATTTGCAATAAGGGGTTGTCTATCCTTAAAGACTGACACAAAAAGTTATAATCATTATTTAAGAGTGAGCTAGGTCTATATGAGGAGCATAACTGGGAATTTTGTTTTCTTTTACTACAAATGCAATTAAAGAACATTCCCAAGATGGAGGAATAATTTCTTTGTTTTGAATTTCTAAGAGAGTTGTATATAAAAATGTTACAATAGATGGCGAGAATAGCTTATATATTTCAGATAATACTCCCATCAATACCAGAAGCTTTATTAAGTTTCAGTTGTTGGATTTTATTACTGACATCTTACCCTTGTTAGGGGTGGGATTACAGAAAAATCATGATGCTTTAAACTTAGAAACTGGCAAATATAAAAAAAAGCATGTGTGATGGAATTCAATAATTTAACAAATGAAGTTTGTGAATAAAACTGGATTTAACATCAAAAGCTTGTTAGAACATTTGTTGGAACCTAGAATTAAAATAACTATAGGAACAAGACCGTGTGGAAGCTGTAGACAATGTTCTTTTATATATAAAGATAATTACATTATTCTGGACAATAGAACGAAAAGTAGGATAGTGTTTGTTAAAGGGAATTGTCTTAGCAAGGGGGTTGTATACTTAGCAGTCTGTAACTCATGTTTAGGATTCTATGTGGGAAAGACCGAATGAGCTTTGAGGAATAGAATGTATGAACATGGAAATGACGAAAGCAAAAAGGTAACTAGTTCATTATATAAACACTCACTGGTCTGTTCCCAATTCAACAAGTTTTTATTTGGAATTTAAGAACAGGTCAAGCCTAACCCCAGGGGGGTGACTGGAAAAATCTCTTGAAGAAGAGGGAAACTCAGTGGCAATTCAAAACAGCAGCTATGTTTCTCCCTGGTTTAAATGAAACCATTTCAATAGCCCCTGTGTTGCATGAGAAAGCTAATAAAATATAAGAGTACAACACAAGTTAATATACATATATAAAAAACTGTTTTATAACATAGGTTGGAACATTAAGTTTCAGCATTTTATTTATAAACAGAGTCAATATTTTAAAGTTTTATAAAAACAAGTGGATATATGTTTTAAATTAAATGTAATTAATGATTTAGGATATAATTGGTCATTATCATGTTGATTGCTTTGTATCTGTGATTGGTGCATGTTTTTTATAAAAATGAGGATGTTTAGAAAGAAATTTATTCTGATGAAGGCCATATGTTGTAGCTGAAAGCACTCAATCTGGTTACAGTAATAAAAGACATTTGGATTTTTATATGGCCTGGTATTTGTGTAATGTATGGCGTTTTAAACTGAATGGGAGAGGAAAGCCTGGGCTGTCTAACCTCTACAGGAACTGGCAGAACCTTGCAGTTAATTTGAGGCCTGCAATGTCCGGGTGTGTCATCCCGGAGGGATAAGAGATCAGATCTGGACTGGAGCCCAGTATCCAAGGTGGACAGCAGATGAGACTAACGAAAGGGGAACCACAAGATGAGGCCAAAAGAGGGCAATGAGGATAACCTTGCTCTTCAACCAGTGCTTTCTGTAGAAGTCTGGGGATTAGAGGTATGGAGGGATAAATGTAAAGGAGACTGGAGGCCCAAAAGTGGACTACAGCATTTCTCTGTGACACCCTGGGAAGGGGGATTAGAGCAAAGAACCTGCTGCACTTGTTGCTGTGGGGAGAAGCAAACAGAAAGTAGCAAGGTTGATCCCAGCGATGGAAAATCTAACTGATTGACAGAACCACTTGTGAGGCCATCAGAATGGACCTGCTCAGTTTGTCTGCTAGCACATTGGATTTCCCCAGAATGTGCACTGCCAAAAGTAAGCAGCTGGAGATCATCCACTGCCACGCTCTTATTGCTTCTCTACAAATGGGATAGGATCAGGTTCCGCCATTTGATGTAACAAACCGTGCACATGTTGCCTGGATAGCAATCTCTCCTGGACGGAGGAAGTCCTGAAAGGTCTACAACACTAGAGGACCACCCTCATCTCTAGGATACTGACATACAAATTTTTATGTTCATTTATACTTATGCTTGCAGTCAGTTGTCTAGATTTTTATCATATATTTATTGATTCGCACATACTGAACTTCTACTATTTATGCTCCAAACCTGTTTTTGAGGTATATTGTGTTAACCTATATAAGTTTTGAATTGTTTCTTAAGTTGACTGCGTTTTTATATTATTTATATGCACAAGCACTTTATTTATTAAAGCATGAGAAGGTTGCTCATTCCATCTGAAGAGGGTTCAACAAATATAAGTTTTTTATATTTTTATATTTATATTTGTCCTAATGTTTTACACCACATGATCGTTGAATACAACGGTTGTGTTCCTCATACGACAGTTTTTATAGTTTTTTATATTCGTATGAGTTGCATACATTTTTTGGTTCAGAGATATATTTATATGTGATTTATACACAGAATATATGGTTTCTCATTGGATAGAATGTATTTGTTGATAGTAACTTGTCAGCGTTAATATTCTGCATATGCTCACAAGTTTTAGTACCTGTTTTATTCCATGGTCAAGGTGCTTGATTCCATATACTAACCTTGAGACTATCATATAAATCATACTTTGTTTTATACCGGACTATAATAAATGTATGGTTTTTAACATAAATCATAGCTAGGAGCTTTTTTAGGGCGTTTTCTATGATGGTTCATGTCATGTTTTTATGCAAACTTCTCATACAAACTTATTGAGCAAAATATATAGGGTTGCTTTATCTGGAGCTTGATGCTGCTCTTGCTGCAAAGGTTTTAAATTGTTCTAAATTGTTTCATTTGTTTAATTGAATGATTGATCAAGTGTATTATTTAATTAAAGAGAAATGACTCAGTGTGTATATATAAGCACAGCTCAGCAGAACACTTTTGTTAAGGATCTGAAGAAGCGTGTTTGATACACGTGAAAGCGCTTGTCCGAAATAAATTATTCCATTTATTGTGGTGGTCAGACTCCAGTGTGTTACTTCAGTCATACAAATTGGTCTCTTCTAGTGACCATTTGACTTGGACTGTTCATCCCAAGAAATGCTTCTTCACTCCAACTGGGAGGCATCTGTGGTTACTGTGGCTACCAGGGTGGAAACACAAAAGGGCATCCCTGACAAACTTTGTTGGACTGTACCCAATAAAGCAGGTAATTTTTGAAAACCTGTGTGAATTTTATCAATGAGGATAGAGGATGTTAAAGAATTGACCAATGAATAGCCAGAAAATCCAATAGTCACATAAGGAGGATACACCAGGACAATCGAAGCCAACCAATATCTGAATAAAAGCTTTATTACAACAAAATAAAGATGAGTGAGCGCTTTCATGTCTCCTGGACGTTTCATCAGACTTAATTAACCATCACTACAATATAACTTTATATAATAACAGAATAGCTCCTATTGGAGAACCAATATAACATTCAATCAAAGACAATTAATTATTAAAAGAGAAATGCAGTGTAGATGAATCACTTTGTTGCTAGTAAGTGCTGCTTAATTTCTTTAGTCAACATAAAAACATATACAAAGAATAACTTATATATATAATTACAAAAGTTCCTATGCATATCAAAATTTAATACAAAAACATATAAATATAAGCATGAAGAAAACCCATGCTAATAAAACCCTTTAAAAATAAAATTTTATGGGTTTAAAAACTTACTATTTATGTTTAAAAGGCCTGTCTGCCAAAAAAGGTCTCAGAGAAATTTTATCATTAAGGCCATGACCTCTATCCGCTGCTAACTTGAGTATCCATTTAATCTCTCTCTTCTCCACATTATTACGTATGCAGCCTAACCTTTCAGTACTATAGACATGTTCCAATACTAGGAAACTAAAGGTATGTGTGCTATCTCTATGTAGCACATGATAAGCTAGTGCATTGGTCTCATCCTCTTTATTGATGGCATAAATATGTTCCCTAATACGCTCCCTTAGAGTTCTAGTGGTCATGCCTACATAGAAACATTGACATTTATTACACTGAGTTAAATAAACCACGTTCCTGGTTTTACAATCGGCATACTTAGTAAACTCATATCTTTTGCCTGTATCTGGATGTATAAATTCACATGAACTCAATATAACTGCACTGATTACAGGTACGACATGCTTGTGTGCCTTTCCTTTGTGATATCAAACCATCATGTCTATTATGATTATAACATAGTAACCTCTTAAGAGACTTGGTGTTCTTATAACTAAAAGAGGGTCTGTCTCCTACTATTCTCATAATATTTTCATCTAATTGTAGAATGTTCCAGTGTTTTTTAATGATATCAACTATAAAAGGATTGTTGTTAGTATAATATATTGCTAGTCTCCTCTTACTAGTGTTAGCACGATTATCATTATAGGTTCATAGGTTCATACTAGGCTATTAGCCCAAGGGCATTTATAAGCCTAGCCCATAGTTATGTGGCTTTCGCCACCCCTTTAGTTTGAATAAAAACTATGCCTATCATTTTTCTGTGCCTCTGTCAAGCAGTGACACTGAAGTAATCCCTGGGGTATATCTGCGATCTCCCATCCATTGGTCAAGATTCCTCTTGAACAAGGCCAGCGAGGTGCTCTGCCTCACATGTACCGGGATTTTGTTCCACAGCATAGGGAGTCTCTGGGTAATGAATCTGTCCCTCCAGCACGTTCTATTTATAACCGTGTCAAGGTTTAAGTCTCCGCCCTTGTGGTTCTGAGGGATCTAGATTTTTGAGGTGAAGCATATTCATCAAATCTGGGTTTGACATGGCCTTATATGTCAAGCACAGGTCACCTCTGAGCAAGCGGTATGAGACTGAATAGAGCTGGAGTTCTTTCAGTCGGGCAGCATAAGACATATTTTGAGACCCTTTATCCTTTTGGTGAGGAACTTTTGGGGCCTTTCAAGCTGCAGCAGGTGTCTGGTCAGATACATTCGAACGGGCATTGTACTCAATCATAGGTCTAATGAGTGATGAGTACAGGGGACGATGACCTCCCTTGATCTAGATGTGAATCCCTTCATGATCAGGTGGGCGATATAGAAGGTTTTCCTAACTACTTTAGCAACATGAGTGTCAAACGAAAGGCTACTGTCAACTTCGGTCCCCAGATCCCTGATGACTTTTTCTGTGCTCAGTGGATTGCCACCTATATGGTAGCTAGGGGTAACCTTGTTTTTCCCGAAGGGTATGACTATGCATTTTTTGGCGTTTAACTTCAGGCCATGGCTCTGGCACCAGTTATCCGTTTCTGTGAGGCCCTTCTGGAGGATATCTGTGTCAGATGTGTTTTCGACTATGGCGCCCAGTTTGCAGTCATCTGCAAACTTTGTCAGCCATAACCCTCCTGTGTTTGCTTGTACTTCAGAAAAGTAGATGCCGAACAAGAGTGGACCCAGGACTGAGCCTTGTGGGACACCACTTGTGACAGGCTTTGAGTCTGACATGGCTCCAGCAACTCTGACCCTGTGGGTTCTGTCACTTAGCCAGTTTGCAACCCATCTTGTGATGTATGGGTTTACATTCAAGCTGATGAGTTTTTCGATGATACCTGAGTGGGGTATTGTGTCGAAGGCCTTTGCCAGGTCGAGGTAGGCTGTATGGACTGCCTTTCCCTCATCAATGGCCTTGGTGACTGTCTCGAAAAAGTCAACCAAGTTTAAGTTCTGGCTGAGGGCATGTTACTGTTTATATATGGTTTGTCCTTCCCATCACGTTCTGTGCTAAAAAGCCCACTAAGTTCCCTCTTGTGATAGCCTCTAACTGTGAATTCATCCTCCATATTTTTAATAGCTTCTGTAAACATTAAATCATCACTAGTAATTTTTGAAAAACGTGCTGCTTGGTTCTTAATAACATTCTTATACACATGTGGAGGATGCATACTGTCTCTGTGAAGTATATTATTCCTCCTACAAGGTTTACGAAATACCTCAGTTGTAAGTTTCCCTCCTTCCTTACTTATTGACACATCTAAAAATTCAATTCTAGTCAGGGATACAGTATCAGTCAGTTCTAAAAATGTGGTAGTACTATTAATATATGTAATAAACTCTCGTATGGTGGCAAGGTCCCCTCTCCAAACCAAAAAAAATCATCTACAAATCTCATGTAATATCTAATATATTCAGAATAGTTTTCATGTCCTAAAACATAGGTAGATTTCCAACATGCTAAAACTAAGTTAGCATATGAATTGTTTACAAGGTTTACGAAATACCTCAGTAAAGTAAAGGACTCAGACTATTTACTCACTCTGGATGTTACAGCTCTATTTACGAGTATACCTAATGATGTGGGTATAGAATACTTGAGATTGTTTTTATTACAGAAAGGGATGTCCAATAGTAAGATTATTATGATTACTATGTTACTGGATTTAGTCCTCTCCAATAATGTTTTTACTTCTCATAGTAACTACTTTCTTCAGGTTAAGGGAGGAGCAATGGGCACAGCATGTGCCAATTCATAAAGGACTTATAAATAAAAAGTAAAAAGTCAGCTGAAACACGATGTCCTTAAAGGGGTCATCTGCATATATCCCATGGGCCTCTATTATAGGAGGTTTAAGACATCATACAGTGAAAAACTCTAGCTTGGCTAGGTTTTTTACTGCAGTTCTTACTAATTAGTTTGACTGTGTGACCTTTTTACTCTTTGGTTTGGATGGTAGTTGGGATATTTTGCAGACACCTTAATTGTTATGGGCATCAACTAGCTTTAAAGACCCTGTGTTTCAAAAGTGTAGCCAAACAGTCCACTTAATGCTGTGCTGACGTATCATAAGAAGGCTAAAAAACATGTATGCCCACAACTAGTGGCATTTGGCATTACTGGCCTGAATACATCCACAATGACTTATAAAGAAAAAGTAAAAATTATAAACAGTTGAAGCCATATAGCTAAAACACAATGTCCTTAAGGGTGTCATTTGCATATATCCCATGGGCCTCTATTACAGGAGGTTTAAGATATTACACAGTGAAAATTCTAGCTTGGCTAGGTTTTTCTTGTAATTTCATGCTGATTCCTGGAAAAGCATCTTTGCAGAGTAGAAAACTATCTTTCCATGACAGACAAGGTCCTATTGCTCATCTTGCAGGGTAGTGTTTCTTTAACTGTTGGGCCAAACAAAGAAGATCCATCAAAGGAAGCACTGATGAATTAAGATTTGAAGGGCTCTGCAAAATCGCATAAGCACATACAGGCATGTCTCCGTACAGCTATACCCGAGACCACTGCCCATGAGGCACCTTCAGCTGCGTGAGAGATTAAACTCATGAATGCATTAGAAATAGATTGAACTGTTCCCATTTGTGAAGATAACTGTTTGCATTCCACATATATGGACCCAGGAAGAGATATGGAGAGTTCTTTAATCAAATCTCTCTGCAATCTAGTGAAGTGTTCCAAATAACTAAGCAACCGAAGAGCAAAAGTCGCTAAGGCACAAAAGAACTTTCCAAATCAGTCATTAGCCCTGGACTCTCTGTTACGGGGAATGACTGAAGAGCTCTGTTCTGCCAGCTCTTTTTTATTTTGACAGGCAAGAAATTTTCTGGTGAGATGAGGAATGGGCTCTATGGCATCCAGCTCCTTCTATGCCATCGAGACACTACATCTATAGCATAATCAGTCGGGGGGGGGGGTGACCCAAGATGTAGGTGAGCCAGTCATGCAGGCTTCTAGGCACACTGACTCCTCCTGGAAAGGGGGATCAGAAGACCATTCACCTTTCTGGTTAAGGATCTCTAGAATGTCTCCAAAGGAGATGTCTTCTGGTGAAGACCTTGGAGACCATTCCCCTTCACCGAAGTCAGTGTCTTCGGTTAGAGATTCCTGAGGGGAATCTATGCACCTCCTTTTGCATGACCTCTTCAGTGGGATGATCTGCAGAGGT
Source organism: Protopterus annectens (assembly GCF_019279795.1). NCBI lineage: Eukaryota > Metazoa > Chordata > Ceratodontiformes > Protopteridae > Protopterus > Protopterus annectens. The sequence goes on from NC_056738.1 coordinate 172,090,011, forward strand.
ATGGGAAAGACAGAGGAAGTTCCTACAGAGGAACTGCCTGGAAGGTTGAATGGGCTTGGCTGTCTCTGCGGGATAGGATGGTGAGGCTCAGAACTCGGATCCCACGGTGGAAGAGGGGTAGGATCTGTAGAAATAAGAGTAGACTGGACTCTTGTATGAGAGAAAGCCCTCTCCATCACCTAAAAGGCAGAAGGGCTGGGAGGAGCTGTTGCTGGCTCCAGGTGCTGCCAAGCCCCGACTCTGCCTGGAATCCTGCTGCAAAGGAGGAGTCAGACCCAAGTTATCCAGCACCAAAGTGCCTAAAGGAAGGGATGGCTCTGACAACTTTGGACTTGGACTCATCCCACAGAACTGGTGCTAAAGCTTCAGCTCTGCAACTCGACCTGCTCTAGGGGGATCAGTACCAAACGAGTGAGGGAAACATTTGGAGTCAAAGACCAAGCTGCCTTCAGATCCGACGCATCAACTCTTGGGATTCTCAGATCCAAGGGCTCCAAATTCAGACGGATCGGATGAGGAAAAATATGTGGATGAGAAATAGGTTGGAGGTTCACAGATCCAATGGGACACAGAGCTGATAACACCCCCATTTGAATCGGAGTCCTGAAAAACTTCATTATCCTATCCACATCTGCTTTGGACAGGCTCTGGAAGGACTAGACAAAGGACAATGTGGAAGGGGGAATGCAACTTCCTCTTTGGCATCTCCTGTTAAAAAAAAAAAAAAAAAAAAAGGATTGGCGCTATGGGGAAATGGGCCCTGGAGAAACGTGAGGTATTTGGGTTCTGGGAGATTTAAATGTTCACATAGTCTGCTATGATCTTTTACAGTGTTGGCTGGCAGCTCTGAGACAGGAGCAGGTTTTGAAGAATGACTGGGAGATACTCCCAGGACTATGATGAAGACTTTTGAGCCCCTGAAACAGATGCAGCAGATGATAAAGCAGAAGGTAGAAGTAACCCTTTCAAGGCCAGCTTATTGTGGTGATCATACAAGGCCTGAGAGTTAAACCCAGCATAAATGGAGCATGGAGTTTCAAGGTGGGTCCCTCCCAAACAGTATATGCACTCCCTGTTGTATCTTATGCCCACAGAAAATGCACTTTTTAAATTCTGTAGGTTTTTTCAGCCATGGTAGATGGAACAAAAACATATATATATATATATATATATATATATATTTATTTTTTTTTTTGGTTATAAGAACAATTACAGACAAAAAAAAAAAGAAAATACCAGCGATGGTATGCAAAAAAAAAAAAAAAAACGCTATGAGTGGGTAGCAAAAAAAGGGGGAAAGAAAGGAAACCAGTACCAATAATGGTAACAAGTACCCTAGAAAAATGGGTAAGAAAAAAAAAAAAAGACTAATGCTAGAAACCCAAAACTCTAAAAGGGAGGAAGGGTGATACAGAAACTATGATAGCACAGCCAAAGGTAATAAAAATTAAGTTAATTACACTCTCAAAAAGTCTACTGAAACACCCTATAAGCTCATGAGAGCAGGATCCACGTCTGAAGCAAAGCAGCAGCAAATGAGATCTGAGATTTTAAAGGGTTCTGAGGCATTGTGGGTAAAGGCAGCTGCTTGAGAGTTGGACCTGAAAGTTTAAGTGCAAGCTGCAAAGCCAGATCAGAGGTCAGATCTGAGACCCATCAGTTGAGAAATTAATATAAATGACATCAGAAAAGCAGAGATTATCAATCAGAGCACCAATAGATTTCATTTCAGCTACTTTAAAGGTAAAGTGCCCAGTCCCTAGGAAAATCTGTGCCATGTTCACCTACAAATCAGCCAGTCACTTAGAGGCACTTTAATCTTTAGGCATGTACCAAAAGCAGTAAGGAAGAGAGCATAGAAAATTCAAGAATGAGAGGAGAGGTATCAAGAAACAAGAGAAAAAAAAACAGTAATTTTGCATATATGTATATATAATAAAAAAATCATGCTTCATAGTATCCCCTCTCACATGTAAAAATTGATTCCCAAACATATCTCTTTCAATTCATTCCAAGTATAAATTTTGCAACCAGAATCAAAAATCAATATGCTAGTAAAACAGAAAACATTTTAAAAAGAAAAATATTATACTAATACTTGCATTTTGAATACAGGAATTTCATTTTACCTTTTTCTTTTAGAAGCAATATGTTTAAGCACTAGTGTTAGTTATAAATATTTCTATTATATATTACACTGTTTATATTCTTTTTGTATAACAAAAATATCACAATTTAAATATGTTCACAAGAACAAGTAATCTATATTTGCTCTAAATGATGTTACTTTTTTTTAAGTGTATAATAGAACATGACACATGTCCCTAAAGGTCAGTAAGAGAAGTCTACATTTTCAATTCACTTATCTGCAAAATCTTCAGAAACTTGTTAGAATAAGTGTCCAGTCTTTTGTTTCTTAAGTCAGTCCATTAAGCTTTGTCTGTGGATCTCTTTTAAGGTAGGAAAGAGCAAGTCCATCTCTTGTGTTATGATCATCACATTGCTATTCTTTACAAAAGAAGTTGCTTCTTCACTAGAGTTGAATATTCTACATCTGGTACATGTGTATTCTTACTATTGCAGGGAAAATTACCTGCTGTATGTCCTCCTTTAGTCAGGAGCACTCATCTTTTCAACAATCTGGTAAGTATCCAAAGTATTCTGACAGGAAAATTTTGGAATACTTTCACAAAATTCAACAACAATGTAGTCCATGTATTTGTAAGATTTTCTGTGAAGAAATGTTTGTTTTATAATTTTTCCAGAGAAAATTTTAAGTTACTGCAGAGCTCGAAAGTGCTGCATTTTCACTCTGCTATACAGGCACTGTCCCCTTCATATAAAGAACTTTATAACAAGACGGTCAAGAAACACTGAAAATGTTCATAAAAGTAAGGAATTAATACGGTTCCCTATTGAAATGTCGGCACTCAAAATGCAGAGTGCAAAAAGCTGAAAAAAAGACCAACAACCAAGAGAAGAGCAAATCTTGAAAATTGGTCTTCTCCTTAAAACTTCTTTTTGCAGGGATGCAAGCCTTCCCCTAAACCCCCACACCTCGCAAACATATATACACCAACTCTGATACTGGCGTACCTCGGAGAAAAGGAAATATTCTCAGAAATAGCATCTCAGACTTAGTATATTTAAGTCTATTCTTTCATGCCATTCAGTCTCTGTATTTTGTGACTCCCTCTAATGGGTCTTGACATTTCAAATAGTTATCAATTAAAACTTAAACTGGATGAGAATGAATATAATACTAAGAAAGCATACCGCATCCCGAAGAATATCAATTGGAAGAATTCATTTTATGATGTCAAGTCTTCTAATTTTATAGTGGATTAAAACATTACTCAATGGGAACAAACTAGTCATGGTTTTTTTAACTGTGTCCAAGCCTGTCAAATGATCATCCCAGTTGATGGAGAAGAACTGAGTGGAAAACAATACCCCAGTAGAGAAACAAGTCCCCTATGTTTGTAAGAACAATTAGCAGAGGGGGCAAAGATTTCCACAGACAACAGGGGATTTCCCAAAGACGACAGGGCAGAGGAAGAAGAGGACATTAATCTTAATAAAGGTGCTGCACTTGATTATGGGGGTTTAAAATATTTAATTATACTCATTTAGAAACTACTCCAATTTACAGAGAATTATCATCAAAAGGATTTGCCTTTGTACCCACCTGTGGTTTAAGTCTGGTGGATAATGAAAATGAATTAAATTTAAACACAAGAAAGTTGAACCTTGACTTATTTTAGCTCAAGACCATCAAATGGGATGTGTGACCATGAACTTTCTTGTAAAAGTAAATTTAACCCACCTTTAGCACCCCATAGCACTATATGAAAAATTACGTGAACAAGACATTAGGCAGACATTGAAATACAATTTAAAATAATGAGAAGTTTTATAATTTGACAACTGATGACAAAAAAGTTGTTGAATGAACTGAGGAATAACTGTACAATTTGTCTTATGAAGCCAAATAAAGGGGCGGGGTGGTAATAATAGATTATATGTGCTTCCATAAACTGCTACAATACTTACATAATGGGGTTTATTTTGTAACTGCATTATTAAATGAGGTCAATATTTCTTTTTGCAGAATTTATACGCTATTGAACACAGTTGCTTACAAAACTTTTCCAATACAATTATAAAGTAATTGATAGTTGAAAAGCTGGTTCTATACCTATTTGGCATTCCAAAAGTGCACAATAATGTAAAAGACTCAACTTTATGGCCAACTGTGGCAGTGTGTGGGTCCGAGATGGAAACTTTAGCCAAATGTGTTGATTTTATGTTAAAAGAATTTGCAATTTTTAAAGATAAAAAACATATGTTGATTGACTCATAGCACTTTCTTAAGAAAATTTTATGAAGGTACGGTATTGGCTGGGACTGATGTAAAAACAAAGTTACGTATTCACCATAACATTTCATCTGTATTGCTGATTTTTCATTTCTCCTCACATATGGGTTTAGATTTAATCCATTGGATCAATCTCGGACGTTACTAACCTCATGGCAACTAAAAAGCTCTTGGACACCTCACCTCCCCTTACCCATAATGCACCTTGCCTTGTTACCTCAGGTCTTGTTTGCTAAGACTATCGCGAAATGGAGAAAAGTTTTACATGATAAAGGCCCATAAGGACACCCTTTCTGGAATATGGAGAAAAATAACCTAAGCAATAAAATTATGCTTCTCGCTCTACTAGAAGCAAAGGGTTGGTAGCTTGGAGGGAGAGGATGTGAGGAGAATTGAAAAATCAACAATACAGATGGAATATTATGGTGAGTGCATAACTTCTTTATCTGATATTGTCAATTTTTCATTTTGTCCTCGCATATGGGACAGAGTCCCTAGTTACCTTTATCCTGGGAGGACTCATGGAAGGATGTTTCTCAGAACCATCGAACCAATGGAGACTTGTCCCCTGGAGACCAAATCCAATTTCTAATGAGTGATAAAAGTATGACGATTAGCCCATGTGGCCGCTGCACAAATTTTGTCCATGGATGCATTAGCCTGAAAAACTGCCGAAGTGGCACTGCCCTGGCTGAGTGAGCTCTAACAGGTTTGGAAGCTCTATACCTTGTTTAGTGTAAATGAGCAAAATGCAATCAGAGAGCATTTTTTGCTAAAGTAACTTTGGATACTGGTAGACCTTTCTTAGGATCTGCGAAGCAAATAACAACTGACTTGCCTTCCTAAAATCTTTTGTCCTGTGCAAATAAAAACGTAATTGCCTATGGACATCCATCAAATGCAGTACGTATTCACCTTTGTTGCTGAAGTTAAAGAAAAATGGCAAATTAATTGTTTGATTGCTATTTGTCTCTAAAACAAATTTAGGTAGAAAGGAGGAGTTGGTTCGCAAGGAAACTCTGTCTTTATGAAAAATAAGGTACGGAGGTTGGGAAGATGAGTCTTGAATTTCTGATATTCTTCTTGCAGATGTAATGGCCACCAGGAAGATGGTCTTCCAACACAAAAATATGGCATTGTGTCACTGTAGGATCAAATGGGGGCTAAACAATAAAACATGGTACCAAGTTTAGGTCCCATGGAGGAGAGGGATCTTTATGAGGTGGCCTTAGTAATAGGGTCCATTTGAAGATGGCTTTGCAAAGTTTGTGGGAAGTCAGAGATGAGTTATCTTTCCCAATGCAAAAATCAGAGATAGCTGCTAATTGCACTTTAATTGTAGAGGCAGCTGCTCCATTATCAAAAAGGTGAGCCAAGAATTCTAGAACAGAGTAGATACGTGCTGTGAAGGGATCTACATTTTGTTGTTGAGCCAGATTACAAACCTCTTCCATTTGCTCCTATAATGTTTTTGAGTGGATGGCTTATGGGAGGATAGCAAAATATGGTGGACTGGGGACGATAGTATAAGCTGCCTGGCTATCAATGGAATTGGAGGAACTAAGCTGTCAGCTTGAGGTTGGAAATGCTGGGATGAATCATTCCTGTTGGGTGTGACAGGAGGTTCTGAGTGGGTTCCAGAATCCAGGGATTCTTCTGTAGATGAGGGCAGAGGAAGGGAAACCAGATCTGTCGAGGCCAAAATGGGGCAATGAGGATTACTGTTCTCTTCAACCTGTTTGTTTTCTGAAGAAATTTGGGGATCAAGGGGGTAGGGGAAAGGCATACAGGAGGCCAATCATGTCTGAGAGCATCCCTTGGGGATCCCCTGCTGGGGAGATTAGGGTCAAAGTATCTACTGCATTTGTTGTTCAGAGAGGATCCAAAGAGGTAGCAGCAAGGCTTGTCCCATCTGTGGAAAATTTCTTCCACAACTTTCTGGTTGAGGGACCACTTGTGAGGCATGAAAATGGATCTGCTCAACTTGTCTGCTATCACACTGGACTTTCCTGGGATGTGTGTAACTACATGAAAATGGTCAGACAAGATTGCCCATTGTCACACACTGAGTACTTCTCAACACAGAGGGTATGATGCGGTTCCTCCTTGCTTGTTTATGAACCAGACCGCAGACATCTGATTGAATTGCCACTGTTCCCACAGGGAGAGCAGCCTGAAAGGCCTGCAGTGCTAGAAGCACTGCCCTCATCTCCAGGATGTTTATGTGCAAACTGGCCTCATCGGCAGACCAGGTGCCTTGGATCATCTTCCCCAGATAATGCCCACCCCACCCTATCTGGGAAGTGTCAGTGGTCAATGTTGCCTGAGGTTGTGGGGGAACAAAAGGGTTGACCTTGTGTTAACTGGGTGAAATGAATCCATCACAGGGCTCTTTTGTAGGTGTCCGTAATAAGAATTTGGGAAGACATCAGTTGGTGGATAACTGACCACTGGGTAATCAGAAGCCACTGTAGCATTCTCATGTGGAATCTTGCCAGTGGAACCAAGACTATAGCTGCAGCTATTGAACTTAGAGCCTGTAAGGCATGATGGGCAGCTATCTTCTTGTTCTGGAGCAATCTGCTTGGCATCTGAGTGTCACCACTCTGGAGGGATGAAGTTTTGTAATCATCTGAGTCATGCCCAGAACTGCTTCTATAAACTCCAGTGAGAAGGGTCCAAGTGAGATTTCTCATAATTTATGGTTATAACTAGCTCTGTACAGATTTGGATAATAGTCTCTTGCTCAGATAAGTAGATGCCTGGTCAAGGTGGAAATGAGCCTGTTATCCAAATAGGGAAACACACGGAATCCTTGTCATCTCAGGTGAGACGCTAACACTGTCATGCATTTCATGAACACTCTGGGGACAGTAGCGATACAAAAGGGCAGTGCTCTGAACTGGTAATGACTGGCTCTCAGCCAGAAATGTAGGTGCCGTCTGGATTGGCTGTCCATCTTTATATGGTAGCACACATCCTAAAGGTCTATGGAGCACATGCAATCGTCCTATTCCAAAACAGGAAGTATAATGTTTATCGTGACTTGTGGCATCGAACTGACTTGTTTAATCTGCTGAGATCAAGAACTGGTCTTCAGTCCCATGTTTTCTTTGGAACTAAAAAGAACCTTGAGTAAATTCAGAATCCTCTTTGGTCTGGGGGGACATCTTGGATAACTCTTTTGTCCCGTAGTTTTTGAATTTGAATAACTGCTTGCTCCCTTTGACTGTTTGGCACATCTGGGATATTTCTTTTCCGGGGGGGGGGGCTGGTGGGAAAAAGAGATTAGATAACCTCTGGATATTATCCTCTGCACCCATATATTGGTGATTATTTTTAGCAAGGCTCTCCTGTGCATGGGGTAGTCGACCCCTGACTGTCTCCAGAGGAAGGCAATCAGGCCTCCTTTCAGGAGTGCTGGAAAAGTTTCCCTAAGAAGGGGTCGCAGGTCCCTTGGTTCTGCAGGCCTCCTCTGCTGCAAGGGTGGCGTCTTCTGGAATTGGTCCCCCCTCTGCCCCAGGGGGAACTCTCTCCCACGTGTCCTGGTAAGACCCTTGTGATTTCCTGAACCACATTTTACCACCACCTCTCTAACCCTTTTGGCAAGGTCTCTCAGGGGTAGAAAAATGTATGCCCACTGCAGAAAGGGTCTTACCATTCTTTTCACACCAGGATAACATATCTTTGACCTTGGGACCAATAAATGATGTGCCGTGAAAAGGAGCATTGACAAACGAAGACTTAAAAGGCTCCGCAAAGTCGCACAGGCACATCCAGGCATGCCTCCTCACAGATATGCAGGAACCCACCACTCTGCTCATTTCCTCAGCTGCATGCACGGTGAGCATCATGGAAGAGTTAGCTAAAGAATGTAGGGTTGCCAGTTGGGAAGCAACCTTTTCTCAGGCTCCCTCAGCTACGGCTCTCTCAAGAGTATATGACAGCTCCTTGATCAGATCACTTTGAAAGCTACTGAAATGGGAAAGGTAGTTAAGTGATCAGAAGGCAAAAGTCGCTGAAGAAAAAAACTCACTTCCCACATCTATCCATTGTCCTGGAATCCTTACTACGAGGATGAATAGTGGAACTCTCCTCTGAAAGTCCCTTTTTGGTAGCTGCAGCCACAGCCACGGCATCTACTGCAATTCCTTTTGTCCAAAACTTCTTATCAGCAGGAGGGGTGATTATCTTGTTTGGTCTGGGGGATTGGTTAGATGTAATCTGGGCTCTCCCACGCTCACTGAGAGCTCAATTCTATGAGCTCATCAGTGGGCAAAGTGACCCATGAGGTAAAAAGGTCGGAATCCAAAGAATGCCAGGTACACCAACTCCTCAGGTAAAGGATTACTGGACTGTCAGTCACCTCTCTGTTTTAAAATTTCCAAGATGTCACCAAAGGAAACCATCAGGAGGTGACCGTGGGGCTCCTTACCCCTCATCGAGATCAGAATCTTCCGTGGCTGACTCCTGGGTGGAGTCCAAAAGCTTCCTCTTGCAAGACCGCTTTTGAGGAGCCTCCTCAGAGAGATACTCTGGGGAGGTATCAGAAGCGGCAAGGATACCTCGGCTGGTATCGTGGAGCCTAAGGTCCTGCTGTCCCTGTGAAATGTCCTGGTCAGAAATTGTGTGGAGGGAGCATAGATGGGGCTTAGAATCCGAGGAGGGAGGTGACTTCCTCGTTGCAGTGGCAGCTATAGCTCTCTCCAGAGCCCCAAAGGCTGACTTCTCCTGAGTGGAAAGGGACTCCTGCTCCGACAAGCTATGCCTGTGGGATGGAGTCCTCTCCAGCGCGGAAGACAGCTCCCCTAGGTTAGACACCAGTGCCAAGCTCACCTGTGCAGAAGCCCTGAGGTGCACAGACTGCTCAGAAGGTCTGGGAGCAGAATGCACTCATAGTCTGCAAGGCTTGCTTACAGCTCCGAGAGCCAAAGAGCTCTGGAGCAAAGGTCTGATCCAAAGAAAAGGAGATCCTCAGATTTGAGCTGGAAGACACCAGGCATATCAGATACAATGTCTCCGAGCCCTGTTCTGAAGTTGGATGAGGAATCATAGGGGGAGTGGACAGCTTCAATAAACCTTGGACAGATTGGGATGGAGCAGAGGGGGGGCTTAGTAATGCTCTGCACCCACAAAATTATCTGGATCATCTGTTCCACATCTTCTTCTGTAAGGTTTCTGGCAGAATGGGAAGTGGACGCCAAAGGACACTTCGACCTGCTCAGGAAAGGAGATGGTATGCTCAGAGGCACAGGGTCTATAGATGGGGAGTACCAAGTCCTTGACAGGGATACAATGGGTATAAAGGGGCTGGAGGCTGGATCCAACCGCACTGGCTTCAACTTATTGTTTCCCAACAGACTCAGAGCTGAAGAAGCCGGATCTGATAAAGAGGTGCTTGGCGCCAAAGGCTCCAACCAAGCTACTGAATTAGCAGGTTTGGAAGTTTTAGATCTTGGCTCTGTGGAATCTGTTGGAGCCGAGGAAGGTCTCTTCTTCCTTCTATATGAACTTTTGTGGGAAGAAGCAGGGCTTGAATGAGATGACTTAGATTTAGCCACAGATTTGGAGTCACTACCAGGAATGGTCTCACCAAAGAACAACAGTAACACACCCCTCAAAATAAGTTTATTTCTTCTTTCAACCAGGGCCCTGCGGATAAAAGAGTGACAAATACCAGTCTTTCTGCAGATGGAGGGAACCCAGGCAGTAGACATACAAGTAGTGCAAGTTACTGAATGCAATTCTGGGAACGCACTTTGTACATTTTTTAAAGCCTGCTGGCTTATCTTGTTTCTTGGCCATTTAGAAAAATAAAACATGGAAGAGATCTCACACACTCATGCACGCACAAAAAGTGAATCCTCACAGGGATAAGAAAGAAAAAGCTTTTTTATTTTATTTTTTTTTTTTACAGGAAGAGAAAGGGAGGGGGCTACTAATGATAGTAGAAAGAAAAGTAACCTAATAGAAAAATGGTTACTGCTGGGAAAAACAGGGTTCAGAATAAAGAGGAGAGCGGGAAAACTAATTGCACTACCAACAATTAAAGACAAAGGATTGCAAGAAAAATTGTAAATATCACCTGACTATCCAAGAGCAGAACGTTTGTCACACGACTTCACGAAACTGCAAATCAGATCTGACGTAATAAGGAGAGGTGCATTATGCATAAGGGGAGGTGTCCAGAGTTTTTTGGTTGCCACAAGCTTAGCAATGGCAGAGTCAAATTTGATGGATCAGATCCAAATCCATATGAGAGGACGAAATTAAAAACTGACAATATCAGATCTATTCCTTGTAATATCATATCACATGACATTAGTTTACAATGTTTTTTACAAAGCTCTGTTTCAGGCAAGTGACATGACTCACAAGGAGATTAATGTGCTACCTCTATTTATGGAAATGGTTTTATGTAATAATTTTGTATACTTTGAGGAGTACTATAAACAAACAAAAGGTATAGCAATGGGGGTGGCAGCAGCTCCAGTTTTCACAAGCATAGTTTTGCAGTGGTGAGAAACTAATTATGCATTGCCCTCAGTATACAACCAGTGCATTTTCAAATACTTCAGGTCTTGGATGACATATTTTTAATGTGGAGAGTGAATATTGATAAGTTTAGTGAATTTTTGGAATATATTAACCAAACAACTTAATTTATAAGTTTTACATCAAAATACAGTTAAGAAAGGTTAATGTAATATGACAAAACTATAAAGGAAAATAATTTACATCAAAAATGTGAAGTACATTTTTAGGAGAGAAACCTTCTCTGACACGTACTTACATTACAACAGCAGCCACCCTGTGTGGCAGAAGAGAAATTTAATAGAAGGGCAAATGGTAAAAATATCTAGGCTTGTATGGGAGGATGGAATATTGAAGTTAGAAATGGAAAGATTAAAGCTGATGTTTTACTTAAAGGAACTACCCTAGGGACTTGGTTGAAAATATTTGTAATGAAGTTACTGCAAACACATTTCAACTAATTATAAATATCCCTCTCCTGATTCACTCACTGTGCTTCGGTCTCGTGGTGTGTGTTTAGCTGCAATTGCTTAGCTAACTGCTGTTTTTACTAGTTCTTATTGCAAATTTTACCACAACAGGCTGCTATAGTGCCTAGCAGCCGGCAAGCAAGCAGTCCCCTTGTCCAAAGATGACAAAACCTTCCTCGACTGCACCAAAACTTCATCCACTCATGACCACAACTCAGACAAACAGATCAAAGTAAAATGCCTGCATTTCAATGTATGTTTATATTGCTTTTACTACTAGCATCTTGTAATAAGGCCGAAAGCACGTCAAACCTAGTATCACGGCAGCCCTACTACTTCCCATCTCTAACACTCTTAGTTGTCTCCCTAATTGTGTTCTATACCTTGCAAATAGCTTCTATAATTTTACTCCCCTCCACAGGTAATTTGGCTCAAACCAGCGATAACACTCCCATTTCTCTCTTACATAAACTAGTTGCCAGTCTCTCTTTCCATATATAACACTAGCTCCCGCCTCTATTTACCTACAGCATTACTGACCGTTTTCTTAGTTTCGGCACATTTTTGCTCCTGCTTTTAGTATAGCCACACACAGGATGGTTTGTCTCACTTTCTCTGCGCCTTTACTTTCATTATGCTCCTCCCTGCATGCCTTGCAGCACTTAAAATGACAAACAAGGGATTCACACCATCTTAAACTATCCCTCTCCCAATACACTTGCTGCGCTTGGTTCTTGGTGGTGTGCTTAGCTACAAATGCTTATCTAACTGCTGTTTTTACTGCAAATTTTAATGTGATAGGTTGCTATAGTGTCTAGCAGCCAGCAAGGTAATTTAATACTTCATATTAGCTTTTGTATTCATAATGATTCCTAAGAACGGACTCAGGAGATTGAACACCAACTGCCCGGGCATGTTCCACTAAATTTGTGTTGTGGTATTAAAGTCTGCTTTCTTTTTGCTACACAAGTTGCTTGTGGAAGGCTGGTTCTGTATCGCAGAGCAAATTGAAGTGGGACTAGTGTTAATCTGGCAGGTTCACTCTATATACACATGGTTAAGTTTGTAGCTATTTGTATTGTGCTCCCTTATTATGTTATGCATACACAGCTCTATATCTGAATAGTGAATACTTGCTTTCTTACCTTTAGAACCTCTTTATAAAGCTATACACTTGCACTGTTAATATCTGCAGTTCTGCTACTTAACCTGTTTAGCAATTATATGTTAAAATTGTGAAGATCTGCATTCATCTATACAATCTAGTTGAGAATTATACACTTGACTTGCGAATATCTGCTTCTCAGCTGTACATCGGTTTAATAGGATACATATTTGTGCTGTGAACATCTGCAAGTATAGTTACATAACTTGTATGAAAAGGTGCAAACTTGAGTTGTGAATATCTCTGTAGTTGTATAACTCGTATGGCAGACTTTATATACGAGTTATGAATAACTGTAGTCCTAGCTCTAAAACCTGTGTGCAAAGTTTTGTATTTGGTTGTCAATATTTGCATTAGTAGGTATATTTCCTGCCTTAATTGCTTCTGATATAAGCTTTATTTCCACTTGTTGCTCAGGAATTGCACTATCTGTTTTTCTTTCCATTCTGTAGTCAACTAACATTCCCCCTTGGAATCTGTTTTTTCTTTCCCTCTAAAACCTAACGTCTTCACTGTCTTCTGCTACCCTCTTCCACTCTCCTATTTCCTTCATCTTTCAGCTCTACACTCTTCTGGGCATCCCCTTCTCCTTCCATCTATTTGCACTTCACTCTGCGTCCTTACCTACATAGCTGCTTTGCTCTCCTGCTCTCATACCATGTTCACATTCCCTATTACTCAACTTTACTGTCTTTTCTTTTAAGCACGCAATCCCTGTGTCCAAAGCTGACAGAACCTTCCTCAACTGCACCAAATCCTCATCCAGCTTGTGATCACAACCCAGACAGAGTAAAGTAAAATGCCTATATTTCAATGTATGTTTATATTGCTTTTATTAGTAGTATCTTGTAGTAAGTCCAAAAGCCCATCGCCAAACCTAGTATCACAGCAGCCCTACTTCCCACCTCTAACAGTCTGTTAGGCGTCTCCCTAATTGTGTTCTATACCTTGCAAATAGCTTCTAAAATTTTATTCCCCTCCATAGGTGAGTTGGCTCAAACTAGTGATAACACTCCCATTTCTCATTGCCAGTCTATCTTCCTAACTATAACACTAGCTCCCCCCTCTACTTACCTACAGCATTACTAATTGTTTTCTTAGTTTCAGCACATTTCTGCTCCAATAACCACCGTGCTCTAAACCCCAATAAAACTAAACGCCTAGCATTCAGCCCCCCAAAAAAACACCCCCAGTAACAAGAATGGACTCTCTGCCCTTTTCCAAAACACTATCATTAAAGATGTACCAAGTACTAAACTGCTAGGTATCATCATAAATGAAAACCTAACATTTGACCTACACATCCACAGCAACATAAAAAACACACCAAAAACTGGGCATTCTCTACAAATAGTACTAATTCCGTAATCTCACTTCTAAAAAAGCACTAGCCTCATCCTTTCTACTACCTTCTCTATTATGTGGTGCCCCAATTCTTACCAATATCCAGTCCTCCCTGAAAATCAAACTAGAGTCATGCTACAATAAGGTTGCTAAATTTGTAACAAATGCAAAATTTTCAGCCCACCACTGTCCTCCCCTACAGCAACTAAACTGGCTCAAACTCCTACACTATCTCACTTATCTACAACAAACTACTGCACGTAAACTTATATAAACCATCAGTCTGCCATTCTCTTTTCTTCTCATGTATCACCCAAACAAACCTCTTAGATCAGAAAACAAACCGCTGCTCAAAGTAGATAAACCAAATCTCTCAGCTGGTCAGATGCTCTACTCTTTTACTGTCTCAGAATTATAGAATTCCCTCCCACCTTCAATCAGAACCACCAACAATCCTGCTCTCTTTAAGAAGTCCCTCAAACAGCACCTCTCTTCTCTCTGGCTATGTATACGTGCCTGTATAACTCTCTTCAAAACTTGACTCCTCCACTATCAATCCTACCTTATTCCATCTTTACACTTGGACTCTCTTCCATCTCTCACTTATCATAACTGACTTCATATACACTTCTCTGTCTTCATAAAATTCCACCGCTCATGCCAACAAACTTCCATCACTTAATAATTACTCAGCTGATACTCTAGTCATGTAATCTTATTACCTGCATTAATAGAATTGTGCAATGCTAATATGTACCGTGTATGTAATAATCCATACTTTTGTGCTCATTCTATTCCAAGCATTGTGACTGTATATACTATGTATTGTGTGTTTTTTGCATATGTACTGTTTAACTCATTCACTCCAGAGCAGCTCAGAAAATGCTGTCTGCATACTTCCACCATAGGAATAACAGTGCAGTCTGAGCTCATTTTCAGATAATCCATTTGTAATAACATACAGAAAAAAAGAAGTTATGTACCTATCATAACGTTCCAGGTTAGTTGTCTTCTTCTCGCCTTCTTTCTTACTGGTTGGGATCGGAGCCAATCCTTGGCTCCGACTTGGCCATCTTCAATAGCTTGAGAGCTGTTTACTGGCTCAAGGCTACCCCATATCCCATGATGCCTGGCGCTAGCTACCCAGATTTCGTTTGACAAAGCTATTCCAGACATAATTAAGGAAGAATTCTGCCCTAGTAGCCCCTTGGGCCTAGTTGTGAAGCTATCAAAGCAGAAAAAGGACACCCAGAGAAGGTTCAGCCAATGAAATCTGAAAAAGGGAGCTCCTCTTGATCCACTAGGATAGGGGGATGGAGGGTGGGACGCAAGAAAGAAGACAACTAACATGGAACATTATGGTAGGTACATAACTTCTTTATGTTAAGTTGTTTATCTCGCCTTCATTCTTGCTGGTTGGGACAGCATCTGTAGCACCTACTATCCTGGGTGGCTCTTTGGAACAAACCCTTCAGAACAGTGGAACCAAAATCAGCTCTGTTTCTAGAGGCGACATCTAGTTTATAATGAGAGATGAAGGTATGTGGGTTAGCCCATGTAGCAGCTGCACAGATAGATTCCATGGGCAACCTAGATTGGAAGGCCACAGAGGTGGCTAAGGCCCTAGTAGAATGGCCTTTTGGTTTGATAGATAATTCTTTGTTTCTCAACTGGTAAATGAATGTAATAATGTGAGACAACCACCTAGACAAGATTACTTTTGAGAATGGAAGGCCTTGTCTGCCCTCAGCATAGGAAAGGAAAAGTTGGTCCGACTTCCTGATGTCCTTTGTCCTATGCAAATAAAAACGCAGCTGTCTGTGAATATCCAACTGGTGCAATTTATATTCTGCATTGTTGGTGTGATTAGGAAAAAAAAAAGGAAGGTCTATGGACTGATTTAAATTATTTTGCGAACAGACCTTAGGAAGGAAGGATTGGTCCCTTACACCAACCCTGTCGTTATGAAAAACTAAGTAAGGAGGACGAATACATAGAGCGTCTGGCAGAAGTAATGGCTACCAGAAAGAGAGTCTTCCAGGATAAAAACTTAATGGAGCAAGATGCTGCAGGTTCAAAAGGTGGCAAGATTAGGGAAGCTAGCACCAAATTTAGATCCCACGGAGGTGGGGGATCTCTCATTGGGGGCCTAAGCAGAGTGGTTCCTTTGAGGAAGGCTTTACACATCTTATGAGACATAATGTTGTCAGAAGACAACCTAATGTGAAAATTCAAAATGGCAGCTAACTGAACCCTGATTGTAGCAGAAGCGGAACCAGAATAAAAGAGTTCCGCTAAAAATTCTAAAATCTCGTGGACAGGGACTGAAAAGAGGTCTATATTCTTAGCCTTTGCCCAGCAAGAAAAACGTTTCCACTTGCTAGCATACGTTTTCCTAGTTGTGGATTTGTGTGATGAAATAATTTCACGCACAGAGGAGGAAATATTAGGAAGCCTGGCTAAGGTTGGAATTGGAGCAACCAAGCTGTGAGCTGGAGTGTTTGAAGGGATCGATGCAGTCTGCCCATTTGATGAATCAGTAGATCTGGAATAAGATCCAGAATCCAAGGCTGTTCGAGAAGGTAATGATGCAGGAATGGGTACCATATCTGCCGAGGCCAGTAAGAGGCAATGAGGATCATTCTGTAACCCAATGCAGTTGCTCTCTGTATCAGTTTGGGTATTAGGGGAAACGGAGGGAAAGCGTAAAAAAGTCCCTGAGGCCAATCGTGGACTACAGCGTCTCTGGGGGAGTGGCCGGGAAGTGGAAAAAGGGAGAAGAAATTGCTGCACTTGCTGTTGAAGGGTGTGGCGAAAAGGTCGCAGCAAGGCTGCCCTCATTTGTGAAAGATCTGTTCCGCAATTACCTAATTCAGAGACCACTCGTGAGGCATGAAAATTGCTCTGCTGAGCCTGTCTGCGATGACGTTGGACCTCCCAGGGATGTGCGTTGCTATCAGAAAATGTTGGGAAGAGATCGCCCACTGCCAGAGTCTGAGTGCTTCTCGACATAGAGGATAGGACCTGGTTCCGCCTTGCTTGTTGATGTACCACACGACTGACATATTGTCCGTTTGAATTGCAATGGTTCCGGGAGGGAGAGAGTCCTGAAGGGCTTGCAACACTAAATGCACGGCTCTCATCTCCAAGACATTTATATGCAGATGGTACTCATGAGGCTGCCAGGTGCCTTGGACTGTCCTGCCTTATAATGCCCCCCCACCCTATCAGGGAGGCATCGGTGGTCACTGTGGCGACTGGAGGGGGTAGCACAAATGGTCTGCCCTGGGACACTGATGGGGAGACCATCCACCAAGCGAGATGCTTCTTGCATGCTTCTGTGATTATAATCTTGTGAAACATGGGAAGCTGTTGGAAGAACCACTGTGTGAATAAGAGCCACTGGAGGATTCTCATATGAAAGCGGGCTAGGGGAACAAGAATAATTGCTGATGACAAGGAACCCAGTGTTTGGAGGACGAACCTGACTTGAATCCTTTTGCATGTTAATAAAATCTGCACTTGCTGGCGAATTAGTGATACCCTGTGGGGTGGAAGGCTCCAAACATGTTCCTTGTATTTAAATCTGCGCCTATACAAGTGATATGCTGACAGGACGACAATGCAGATTTTCGAAATTTATTGTGATACCTAGCCTGGAGCAAGTTTTGATACTGTAGTCTCTGGCTTGCAGGAGGTGATGCCTGGTGGTAGCAGTGAGGAGCCAGTCATCTAGATAAGGAATCCCTGACGTCTCAGGTGAGCCGTAACCACTGCCATACATTTGGTAAACACCTTGGGGCTGTGGTGAGACCAAAGGGCAGAGCTCAGAACTGATAATGACTGGCTCCCAGCCGGAAGCGAAGGAATCTTCTGGAGCACCTATTTATTTTGATGTGGTAGTATGCATCCTTAAGATCTATAGAGCACATTCAATTGTCCTGACCCAGGAAGGGTAGAATGGACTGTAGCGTGACCATCCAAAACTTTGTTCTTTGTACAGATCTGTTTAATCTGCTGAGATCCAGAATGGGTCTCCAGTCCCCTGTCTTTTTTGGTACCAAAAAGAACCTTGAGTAAGTTCCGGATCCGTGCTGGTCTGCTGGGACTTCCTGGATGACATTTTGTGTAGCAGCTTTGAAATTTCTTTGGCTTCTTGGTCCCTTAGATTGGGTGGAACATTTGGAAGGGACTTGTTTGACGGTAACGGGGGTTGAGCAAAGGGAATTCTGTAACCTCCGGATATGATCGAATGTACCCACTTGTCTTGTGTTAGATCTTGCCAGGCTTTGGGGTACAGCAAGAGCCTTCCCCCGACTGCCTCCAGAGGTGGGCAGCCGGGCAACCCTTCAGGGATGCTGAAAGGGCTTCTCAGAGAAGGATTCTCAGCTACCCTGGTTCTACGGACCCCCCTCTGCCACGAGGGTGGCATCTGTTACTGTTCCCTCCTCTGCCCCTGGAGGGGAACTCACCACATGTGTCAGGCAAGGCTCCCTGGGATTTCCGGAACCACATCTTTCCACTCTTCTGACCCTTGGGGTATGGTCTGTAAGGAGTGGAAAATCGGGACTCCCACGGCAGAGAGATTCTTGCCTTCCTGTTCACACCTGGTTAGGGTGTCCTTCACCTGTGATCCAAAAAGAGCGGAACCATCAAAGGGGGTATTGGTGAAAGACTCTCTGAAGGGTTCCGCAAAATTACATAGCCGCATCCATGCGTGCCTCCTAAGGGCAACGCCTGTGCCTGCGGCTCTACTCGCACCATCGTCTGCATAAGAAATGAGCCTCATGGAGGAGTTAACAACTGAATTCAGAGTCGCCAGCTGGGAGGCTACCTTAGCTTAAGCCCCCTCAGCTGATGGACCTTGGAGGGTATCTCCAAGCTCTTTAAGGAGATCCCTCTGAAGGTGGGTGAAATGGCACAAATAATTCAGAGACCTCACAGAGAAGGTCGCTGAAGCAAACATTCACTTCCCATATCTGTCCATAGTCCTAGACTCCTTGTTAGGGGGATGGACAGATGACAAAGTTTCTGCCAACTCCTTCTTTGTGGCTGCTGCTACCACCATGGCATAAACAGGTACGCCCTTCGTTAAAAACTGTTTGTACTGAGGTGCAGTTATAAATTTAGCAGGTCTCCTGGGGGTTGGTTCCACTGTGTCAGGAGATGACCATGCCTTCCGAGCCACCATAGACATAAGTGGGTCAAAAGGCGGAGACGCCCAGGAGGTGGAAGGTCGGGAACCAAATGCATCCAGGAATACTGACTCATCCTCGGAAGGGGCTAGGGTATTCCAGTTCCCTCTCTGCTTAAGCATTTCAAGGATGTCTGAAAAGGAGACATCTTCAGAGGGGGATCTCGGGGACCCTTCCGAATCCTCTAAGTCGGTATCTGATGTGACAGACTCAGGGGAGTCAACGTGCTTCTTCTTGCACTTCCTCTTACGAGGTGGCTCCTCTGAGTGATCAGGGGAGGCCTTGGAAGAGGAAGAAACACCCAAAGGGGTGCCCAGGAGCGCTGGTTCCCCACACTTGGGGTCTGGAGGAGGGGCAGAGGCAGACGCAGGCACCATAGGGGAAGGAGCCGATGGGGTTGATCGTGGGACTGACTCAGGGGCCATCACACTCCTCATGACCTCGAAGGCGTCCCTGCCCGGATGCAGGGAAGACTCTGGTTCCAAAGAAATCGGAATCCCTCTCCGCACCGAGGGGGATGGCTCCAAAGCCGATGTAGGAGCCGAGCTCACCTGCGCCGAAGCTCCAAGGGGGAGAATGGGGTCGGACAAGGGTCCAATGCCACTCACCCCCTCGGAGCCAACGAGGGAGTCCCGGCGCCCAGATCCCTCCAAGGACAGTACCATGGAAGGGATCGGAGACGACAACGGAACTGAAGGAGAAGGTATCGGAGCCAACGGTTCCACGACTTGAACGCCAACGAACTCCGGCTCCAAGCTCAAGGGAGGAGTCGGAGGAGGAATATCTGCAGAAGTGGACGGAGCCGACACCTGATGAGGGGGACTGGACAACATTTTACTTAGGGCCTGCGATTTCAACAACCTACTGACCACTCTCTCCAAATCATGATCTGAAAGCCTAGAGGACCAAGAGGAGTGAGAGGACCTATGACTGTGCTCCGATTGGAGCAGAGGTGACCGTGGAGCCAAGCATATCGACACCAAGGAGGGAGACCTAGATCTATTTTGACTCCCAGACGGCTCCGTAGTACGTGTTGGAGCCGACCTGGGAGGGAGGCACATCAGTAACGGCCGGACCCGAGGTGGATGGTAGTGCTTCACCAGACAGCTCAGAACTAGGAGCTGAAGACTTAGGTGGCTTGGAGGATTTCACAGGCTGAGCCTTGGCCGGTGAATCCTGGGGCTTAAGCAAACCCTGAAGGATTAACTTATTTTTGCGGTCCTGCATGACTCTTGGGCTGAATGCATGACAAACTGAACAAGAGTCCTGCAGGTGCACCGTGCCCAGATAGTAGACACAAGAAGTGTGATCTGTCAGAGACATCTTCTGACAGCATGAGTCACACTTCTTGAATCCGGACACTTTAGTATCCTTGGACATGTTAACAACACACACCAAGGTCAAACACGCGCACACTCACAAAAAAAAAAACCAAGCTAGCAGGGATAACTAATTAACATTACAAAACTATACAGTTACCACACCCAACAAGCACAATGAAATTAAATAAAGTCTAAGTATTCTAGACAGAAACTACTCTAAAAAGAAGAACAAATCTACCTAAAAACGTTTTCTTTTTTTTTTTTTTTTAAACTAGAGAAGAAAAAAAAAGAAGGTTAGCCTCTAATTTAAATGGCTACTGTGAAAGGGAAAAGGGGGGGGGGGGAGACTCTCTAAGTAAAACGAGTTTTCAAAAACAGGACACTACTGAAAGGTTATAGCTATAGGAAGGTAGTACAACTAAAAGAATTTAGGTACACTATAAAAAGGTAAAATTTATAAAATATACGAGCCAGAGCCAGTAAGACAACCTCGCAGCTGAAGCGGCAAACGAGATCTGGGTAGCTAGCGCCAGGCATTATGGGATATGGGGTAGCCTTGAGCCAGTGAACAGTTCTCGAGCTATTGAAGATGGCCGAGTCAGAGCCGAGGATCGGCTCCGATCCCAACCAGCAAGAATGAAGGCGAGATAGACAACTTAACATCAAATGTTCATATAACGCTTTAATCATAAGAGCTAGACTAAAAATGTAAATATGCAAATTGTTCAGCAGACACTGACTTTTCTAGCAGTGTAAATGTTGATAGTGTGTATCTAAGTCATTATTAAATATTTGCCAATGAATGCTGATATTTTGCATATTGTTTTACATTTTTGGTAAAACAAATGACAGTTGAATGTACCATGTAGACCCAAACAATTTGTAATTAATTTGTATGAATGCCAGCTTTAAAATGATACATTAACCATTGCTGTGTGATGTGCCTTTACTGAGATATTCATAGAAATATGATTATTATATTTTTCATAACTGATAATTAAACAAAGCATATCTCATCACCTGTAACAGATACAGACAACATATCAGCGTACAAGTTGTGTGGCTGAATGTCAACTTCAAAACGATGCATCATGTGTGTAGTCACCATACTCCCTTGCAAAGATATGGGCATAATAATGAGAAATATGGCAAATGTATAATTTTTATAATCCTACAAGACAAAACAAACTGTGATATCTGTACATGTGTACAGCATACGGATACGGCACTTTTACCATCTTGCAAGTACTAACACTGTCTTCAAAAAGTGGGTCTTGTTCAGTGTGTTGACATGTTCCCTACCACAGTTATTCACCAAATTATGAAAAAATCATCATAACAGGAAACTGTTAAATGATATGATGTTCAGATGCAGTAATTAACAAAAATATGAATTCCCTAACCACAATGGATACCTTCAACTTTATCTTGCAAGAAACTGTGGTAAAAACGCTTCTACATAAAGTGTGGCATGTGCATTCATTATTTGATAATGACTTTTAGTAATGTGAATAGCAGAAGCAGCAATTGAGGGTTTTACCTGACAGGTGATAATGACTCAGTGTTCTATACTGTAACTGGACGTACTGTAAATTAATAATGTGATAATGACTTACATGTCATTACTGGAAGGTTCTGCATGTTCAGACAAATGTGATAATTGCTGCACATAACCTGTTGAGTAGACATTCATTACATTCCTGGTGCAGGTGCATCCAGCTATCTTTATTTTTTAAATAATATACCGGCTCGGCTCTCCAGACACTGCAAACTTTAATAGACCAAAAGAATGAAAAAACACATTAAATCTATACATATGAACAGATAACTTAGCGCTTTCACCCGCATACATACTCAGGCATCATCAGAGTAAAAGAGCCCTTCATCTTTGTTACATTTAAAGCTATTAGTTACAGACACACCCCTCTAGGCAACCAACCCCAACCAAAGAGCAATTTATAAATTAAAGTCACAGTAAAACTTCACTCCAATGCTTGTTGGAAAGCACAGTTACTTATAACTAGAAAAATATTATTAAATTTAAAACACAAACATTTTTAAAAATCTATATATAAGCATGTTTGTATAAAAGTAGTAAATAAAAATAATAAAAAAAAAATAATAATAATATAATACTTAACATTCTTCAAACAAATGTAGATTTATACTTTAAAATGCTAGAAACTGAGATGTGATCATTAATGCCTGGAGGTCTAGATGCATCCAGCCTCAACTGCCAGATGCACTCCTTCATCTCAAGTAAAACTTTTAAATCACCTCCCTTGTCATTAAATGGAATTCTGTCTATTACAAAAAACAGAGAGCGCAATCAGCAACAGGGGAGGGGCAGAGGCAATACAACAACAAGAGGATGTGGTCTCGGATGAACAACTGACGACCACCTTCAACAGTGACATTAAATTACACAATGAGGCTGAATTACAGCCACTACATCATCGTATTTTTTGTGACAATTTTTGTAACTTTTTTTGTGACGATCAAAGGCAAAGATGTTTTTCCTCGATCTTAGAATCTGTTTCATAAATTTCACCAGTGAATTGTTCGCATTTGTTAAACAGTTTAGACAGTGTAACAAACACCGAGATTGAGGGGAAGAATGCCACGCAGATATTTGGGAGTGATTTACTGGATTTAAATCAAACTATTGTGGCACATTCTTGTAATTTGGTTAAAGTTGACAATGTTAGTGTTTACAACTTCTCTAATTTAGAGTTAACGGACAACTGTTTGTCTCTATTCAAGAAGGGGTTTACATTTGTCCCTTCCTTTAGAAATGAAACAGCCAAAGTATTGGTTAACTTAAAGATGTATACTAGACTGTTAAACTTGGAAGTATTTTTTTTACAAAAAACCTCGTCCAACCACTGACAATGTGATTGGACTAAAGAGGTAGAGTACCTTTATACCTCCTGCACACCCATGCATACATATCTTCGAGAAGTTGTGTGAGGCACAACTTAGAAGAATGCTAAGGGGACCAAGGAGGGAATTGGATAACCTAACACCTGGGGAGAGGTTTTGTCTTCAAGAACTAACTACCACTAATTTGTACAGGGTCATGAAACCTGACAAAGGGGGGGGTGGTGGTGATCATGTCTAACACTGACTACCCAAATAAGATGTACAGTCTTTTGAATGACACAAATACATATGCCAGAGTATCTAGGAATGAAATGTGTATGGCATACACTAAAATTGACTTGCGTCTTTACGAGTGGTTAATGTAGGCGATCATTGATGTTAATGAATACCATTATTTGATGGTTGAATTTCCAGTGACCCCCTCCATTTTTGGAATTCCAAAAATTCATAAAAATCAGAATGACCCACCCTTTCGCCCAATAGTGTCAGCAAAAGGCTCCAAAACAGAAGCAATGGCCTCCTATGTAGATTTTCACTGTAAGGGTAATGTTAAAAGTTTGACAGATATTCTGAGGGATTCGTGGCACTGCTTGGAGGTTATAAGACAAAAACAAATTTTTGAACCATTTTTGATGGTGACAACTGATGTTATAAATCTTTTTTCGATCATTCCTCAGGTACAAGGTTTGGAAATGTTTAGTAGGAGTTTGGACAAATATAGTGGCTTCCATACTGTCAAACGTAGTGTGATAGTAGATCTTATAGAAATGGTTTTGTCAAACAATTTTGTTGAATTTGAAGGTGAACTATTTAGAAAAGTGGCAGGAGTTGCCATGGGTACTAGGTGTGCGCCAATTTATGCCAACTTGGTACTGGCGGAATGGGAGATGGAGGTGTTCCCTACTGAGTATATGAAACAGGTAACGCTGTATTTGCGTTACCTTGATGATATACTAATTTTTTGGACAGAGAGTAGGGACAAGATCAACACATTTGTTGATTTTCTTAACAACACTACCCCATTCTTAAAATTCGCCTACACTATACATGGGGAAACCTGCAATTATTTGGATATATTGTTATACAAAAACATGCATGATGTTAGCCTAAATTCGAGTATATATTGCAAGAAAACTTATTCTAATAAGTTCTTGAATTTTCAGAGTTGTAATCCCCACTATATCAAGAAGAACTTGGTCAAAGGCCAAATGTTTAGATTATCCAGGCTGATTAGTGAGGATGAACGGCTAAACATTGAGTTGACCAGCTTGATTGCTATGTTTACAGAAAGGGGTTATCCACAAGAAATTTTGTCCAGAGTTAGAAAAGAAATTGAAACTAAGAGAATTACATCTTTTAAACCTATTTTGCATGGGGATTTACTGAAGGAATTCCAGGAGGGGAATGAGATGGTTTCAGAGTCCCATGTACAACATAAAAAACGGGCTATGATTTTGCCATATAATGGGCAGGCGGGACAAATTATTAGAATTATTAAGGACACTTAGCAAAGTTCTTTTGACAGTGATACTATAAGTATTATAGGTAACACCCCAACTTTTACATATAGTAGGGGTAGCAACCTTAAAGAATTGATGGAAGATGAACCTAACATTGGGACATATAAGAGCTCCAAAATGAGTAAATGTGGAGTTTGTAGTATATGTAAGTTTATTAATAATGGCCCTTATGTGGCGGTTCAAGGCTTTTCTAAAACTATTAGGTGTCCTGGATTCTGTAACTGTAATACTAAGATGGTAGTGTACATTGCTACATGTTTGAGCTGTTCTACTTTCTATGTTGGGAAAACAACAAGAAAGTTAAGGCTCAGAATCCTGGAACACCTAAGAAACATCAGGAACAAAAGAACTAACAATGCCTTGTATATGCATAGTCTGAGTTGCCCTAATTTTAAGAGATTTCTGTTTTTTGTAATAGTCAGAATTCCATTTAATGACAAAGGAGGTGATTTAAAAGTTTTACTTGAGATGAGGGAGTGCATCTGGCAGTTGAGGCTGGATGCATCTAGATCTCCAGGCATTAATGATCACATCTCAGTTTCTAGCATTTTAAAGTATAAATCTACATTTGTTTGAAGAATGTTAAGTATTATATTATTATTATTATTTATTATTTTTATTTACTACTTTTATACAAACATGTCTATATATAGATTTTTTAAAATGTTTGTGTTTTAAATTGAATAATATTTTTTCTAGTTATAAGTAACTGTGCTTTCCAACAAGCAGTGGAGTGAAGTTTTACTGTGACTAATTTATAAATTGCTCTTTGGTTGGGGTTGGTTGCCTAGAGGGGTGTGTCTGTAACTAATAGCTTTAAATGAAACAAAGATGAAGGGCTCTTTTACTCTGATGATGCCTGACTATGTATGCGGGTGAAAGCGCTAAGTTATCTGTTCATATGTATAGATTTAATATGTGTTTTTTCGTTCTTTTGGTCTATTAAAGTTCTGTGGAGCTGAGCTGGTTTATTATTTACATCTTTATTTTTTAACCTACTGCTGTCCATGATATATGCTATATAAAATGCAGTCTATATATCAGTATCATCTTGGTGAGACTTTGTGAAAAACAGGCTCCACTTCATGAAGGTACTCACCAAGACTTGGTTAAATTCAATTCCAGAAATACTTCTCTCTTTATCCATTTGATGTGCTTCCTTTTTACTTATTTGTTTGCCTGCTATAGAACCTCTGGCTTTCACTTAGGGCTGTGGCCAGGCAGGAAGTACACCCACCTCCTTGGATTGGTGACCTAGAGTTTAAATCTCCCCTCCATCTGACTCCACCAGTGTCCAGTACTAAAAGATGCTTGGAAGAGCAGTTACTGAACTACAGTACTTTTACATATAAGAGCAAATCCAAGTAACACACAATGCCATTACCCCATTTGCCTGCCTAACAGTCTAGCATCTTCCAAGCGTATACGTTGCAATTTTTCATATTCTTATCAAAAATGATCTTATGTTTTTACTGGGTCCTATGTAGACAGGTCACTTGATAGCCAAACAGTGCCCCTCTAGTAGCACCACACTATTACTACCTCATAACAGCCATTTAGTCTAGAAAGGAAATGCATTTAAATTTATAGCAATAACATCTCAAGGTGCAAGTTTATTCTATATGTATCACAATTTATTGTACACAGATAGGGGGCCTGTAATGGAGTGACTACACCTCACAGTATACTGTAATGACACAGACATTTAAACTAAAACTACTTAAAAGTTAAGAGGTGCAATTCAAGCCAAATGAAAGGAAAAAATGACAAGCTGAACATGAGGCTTATCAAGGCATAAGCAGAAGAAATGGGTAGAGTTAAAGATGAAGCAAAAGAGAAAACCTGACTTTTTTTTTATGCCAGCAAAACCAGAAGGAACACACACTACTGAATTTTACGTACATACAAATGACAATTGGATTAGTGATCCTCAGTGAGACAAGAGAAAGTATATCATGTGTACACTTCAAATCTAGCTGTCAGAAAACAGCAGAGACATATTAGTAAAGATGCAATCATAACATAAAATAATGCCAGTATGTGATCAGAATAGGGTCATGCTATGTCAAGTAAGAGTTGAGAGGTGGATTTAAAGCACTAAAATACAGAAATAATTACTACATAATGCAAATAATACAAATGACACTTCAACACACATATAAATCGTTGCTACTAAGTAATGCACTTCTTGCAAGAAAAAGAAGTTATGTACTCACCATAATGTTCCATGCGTGTTTGTCCATATTTGTCTTCATTCTTTCTAGGTTGGGTTTGGATCTGATCCTCGGATCTGTCTCAGCCTTTATATTCAAGCTCGAGGTCTTCTGCCTTCAGCCAACTTGTGGCTAAACCCTATCCCAGCATGCACTAGAACCTTCCTCAGATCTTGTTTCCTCTTATAAGAGTATGGGTGTATCACAGAGAAAAAACAGAGTCAGATAAAGAAGGTCAGAGTTTAAGGTAATCCAATTGCACAGAGTCACTCTTTTAGGAATAAGAAGGGTAGGGGGAAGGAGGGTGGGATGTAACAATGAAGGCACAAATGGACAACACACATGGAACATTATGGTGAGTACATAACTTCTTTATGTGATGTTGTACTATCTCACCTTCATTCTTTCTAGGTTGGGACAGCATCCCTAGCACCTGGTGTCTTATGTGGCTCAAAGGAGAATATTCCTCAGAATCATGGAACCAAAAGAGGCCCTATTCCTGGAGGTCAAACTAACTTTGTAATGGGTGATAAAGGTATGTGGTTTTGCCCATGTTGCTGCAGCACAAATGGTATCAGTTGGTAATTTAGCCAGAAACACTGAAAAGGTTGCAATTGCTCTTGTAGAGTGGGCTTTAACTCTTCTGGGAAGATCTTTATTTTGAGACTTCTAGATAAAAGTTCTGCAATCTGAAAGCCATTTTAAAGTGTTACCTTAGAGACAGGGGGGCCTTTCTTTGAGTCGGAAAAGGAAATGAACAGCTAGCTGGTCAGATGTTTGGAATTCTGTAGTTCTGTGCAAGTAAAAATGTAACTGTCTATGCACATCCAGTTGATGCAACATGTATTCTGCCCTGTTCTCGTAATTTAGGAATAAGACTGGCACTTCTATAGTTTGGTTCAAATCCGACTCTGATGATACTTTGAGTAAAAACAAGGGTTTGTTTGCAAGGACACCCTGTCCTTATAGAAAAGCAAGTATGGGGGCTTTATAGACAAGGCTTGCAACTCTGACACTCTTCTAGCAGGGGTGATTGCTACCAAGAGGATGATTTTTCAGGTAAAAAACTTGAGTTTGCAAGATGATGCTGGTTCAAAATGGAGAAAAATTAAATGAGGTAAGATGAAATTTAAGTTCCGTGGTGTTGGACGGTCTCTGATAGGTGGGTCTTAATAATAGGGTACCTTTAAGAAATGTTTTCATAGCCTATGAGAGATAATGTTGGAGCCCGATTCACCTACATGAAAATTGGAGATCGCTGCTAGCTGAACTCTAATGGTAGCTGTAGCTGCACCTTCATTGAAAAGTTTTGCTAGGAATTCTAGAATGGAGTTGACTGGGGTGGAAAAGGGGTCAATATGGTTATGAGAAGCCCATAAGGAGAATGTTTTCCATTTGCTTCTATACATATTTCTCATTGAAGCCTTATGAGAAAAAATTAGGATGTGTTTAACTGAAGAAGAGAGGTTAAGAAACCTGGCTATTGTTGGAATCGGAGCAGACAAGCTGTCAGTTTGAAGGGCCAAAGGGATGGATGGAGCTTTTCTGATGCATGAGTCAAAAGGTGTGGAACCGGGTCCAGAATCCAAGGCTCGTTCCGAAGATGAGGCCACAGGAACAAGAAAGTGCAGTTGTGTACACTTGCTATAAATGTACATGTTCGAGTGTATACACTGTTGCAGTCATCACATTTGAGTTATCTGCTTGCAGTAGCCTTCAGTCGACCTGATTATCAAAGTCTTGGGTCCTGCGTCGGCTGCTGTCTCATCTTCCATGACGTCAGGTAGTCAGGGGTATAAAGCATGCAGCCGACACCATTACATCAGTTTTTCTTGCCCCAGATGTCAGGTGCCTCCCTCTAATGGGAAGCTATATATATATATATATATATATATATATATATATATATATATATATACACACACACATACACAAGGTTATACCTCAAACAAAAAAGCAAATGCACCAAAAAGCTTTTAAGCATGGTAAAAGAGAATAGAGGTATAGTCAAAATAAGTCAGGGGGCTGGAGGGAGGGTAATCAGGACAGCAACAGTGAATACACTCGAACATCTACATTTATGTTAAGTGTACACAACTGTACTATGTTCTTCTTGTTTCACTGTTGTAGCCATCACATTTGGGTAGATTCCCAAAGCTAAGGACGGGAGGAGGAATTTAGATAGCATTAGGACCAGCTATAAGGCCCTGCAAGACTGCAGTGGCAAAGCCAGCTCTGGATTTAAAGAAATTGGGCAAATAGTAATGCTTGGTGAAAGTATGTACAGAATTCCAGGTAGCAGCTTCTATGATGCCCCTGGTAGGGACACCTCTGAGAAAGGCTGTAGAGGTAGATGCAGCCCTGGTTGAATGTGGTCTAATCCCCTGTGGGATAGGTTTTCCATGGTGTTTATAGCAGAAATGAATGCAATGGCCTATCCATTTAGAAATGGTTTGTTTTGAAATAGCATTCCCCTCTGCCCCTGCAGCAAATGCCACCAGCAGTTGTTCAGATTTCCTTTGAGGTTTAGTCCTGTCCAAGTGAAATCTAAGTTGTCTGTGCACATCCAAGGAATACAGTATCTGTTCCCCTTTGTTCTGTGGATTAGAAAAGAAGGTTGGCAAATGAATGGGCTGATTAAGAGAGACACTGGATACTACCTTGGGCATGAAGGAGGGATTGATCCTGAGGGACATCCTGTCCGCATGAAAGATGATGAAAGGCTCCACTGCCATAAAGGCTTGTAACTCAGACACCCTTCTTGCTGAAGAGATTGCTAAAATGAAGGCTGTTTTCCAAGAAATTTTAACTCTGCACTTGCAGCTGGCTCAAAAGGAGAAGAGTGAATTTCCCCAAAACAAAGTTAAGGTCCCAGGCTCGAGTTGGGGCTCTCCTGGGTGGTCTTAAGTTTTTGGCCCCTCTGAGGAACTGCTTGAGCAGTGGATGAGTGAAGAGGGTTGGTTCTGTGTTGTAATGCGCTGAAATGGCTGAGGCATGAATTTTGATGGATGAAGAAGGAAGGCCCTTGTGAAGCATCTCAGTTAAATATTGAAGAATCTGAGGTAAATTGGGTGCTGCTGTGCCCATCCCTTGAGTTTTGTTCCATACACAGAATCTCTTCCATTTTTTAGCATAAAATTTTCTAGTACTAGGCCTCCTTGCCTCCAAAATGACATCAACATTTGTTTACTGAGGGATGGTAACAGAGAGATTAGGTAATTAGCAAGGCTGCCAGGTTCAGGATTTGAAGCTGAGGGTGCAGAATCTGGCTCTCCTGCTGAGACAGCAGGGTAGGGGTCTGAGGCAGGTGCCATGGAGCCAGCAATGACACACTGTGCAGGAGAGGGTACCAGTGTTGGTGTGGCCAGTCTGGTGCAATCAGCATCGTCCTTGGTTTGTCTTGTTTGATCTTTAGTAGTACTTTGGAGAGGAGAGGCAGAGGGGGAAAGGCATAAACTGATAGATTTTTCCAGCTGAAGGAGCATCCACTTTCCAAGCTTGTTTGTGCGGAGTCCTTTGTGCAGACTTTGTCCAATAAGTAGTTCTGGGGGGAGGCAAACAGGTCTATATCTGGGCTCCCCCATTTGTTTATCAACATGTTGAAAATCTTTGGTTCCAGTTTCCACTGATGTGGGTCCATGAGATTTCTGCTTAGTTCATCTGCCAATTTATTTAGTTTTCCTGGCAGGAATTGAGCCTGTAGATGCACTTGGTAGCTCAAGGCTGTGTTCCACAGAGCCATGGCTAGTCTGCAGAGGGGGTATGAATGGGTACCCCCCTGCTTGTTTATGTACCACATAACAGTGGTGTTGTCCATCATTAATTGTCCTGGAAGAATGTGGTCCTTGAAGGCTGTCAGATCATTCTGTACAGCTAACATTTCTTTTTGATTGATATGCAGGTGCATTTGACTTGGGTTCCATTTGCCCTGAATGCACTTCCCTGTCAGGTGAGCCCACCATGCATAGTCTGATGCATCTGTTGTTAGAGTTTGGGCAGCAGGGGGTAGAGTGAATGGTAGTCCTTTGTTTTGGTGGCAGGCCTCCGCCCACCAAAGGAACTCTAACTGTAGGCAAGGAATGATAGGAACCATTGCTTCTAGATCCTGAGAATGTTGACACCATAGGCTTTTTAGATATCACTGTAGTTTCCTCATATGCAGTCTTGCATATGGAATTAGTAGAATGCAGGAGGCCATGAACCCCAAGGCTTGCAGTATTTGCCTTGCAGATAGCAGGGTTTTTGTGATAATTTGTTTGAAGTAAGTTGTCAAATGAATTTGTTTCTCTGGTGGGAAGAAAGCCATCTGGGAAGTTGTGTTCAAGCTTGCTCCCGGGAATAGAATTTGCTGACAGGGTATAAGATGGGATTTCTTTTCGTTTATGGTGCACCCCAGACAATGTAGCACCTTTTGTACAAATGCTAGATGATTCAAAAGTATGTCCTGGCTTTCTGCCTGAATTAGACAATTGCCCAGGTATGGGTATATTTGAATATTTCTTTGCCTTCAAAATGCAATAACTGGAGCTAGGCACTTTGTGAATACCCTGGGCGCAGTAGATAAGCCAAAGGGCAGTGCAGAGAACTGATAGTGCATGTAACCTGCTTTGAAGCGTAGGTATCTTCTGCAAGACTCCCAGATTGGGATGTGCAGGTAGGCTTCCTTTAAATCCAGTGTCGTCAACCAGGCATCCTTGCCTAGCATAGGAAGCAACTTGGTGAAGAGTTAGCATCTTGAATTTTGGAATCACCAAAAAGGTGTTTTGGATAGAAAGGTCCAGGATAGGACATCATGAGTTGTCTTTTCTGGGTACCTGGAAATGTCTTGAGTAGAAACCTTGTCCTTTTTCCTCTTCTGGTACAGCCTGAATAGCCTTTAAGCTTAAGAGAGAGAGTACTTGCTTTTGAGCTTCTGCCTCCTGATTTGGGGGGTAGATCTGGCCAACCATTTGGGGTTGGTAATGTGTGGAAGTGAAATCTGTATCCTTGGGGAAACTATATTTAAAACCCATTTGTCCTGGGTAATGAGTTCCCAGTTTTTTGCTTGCAGAGCAATCTTTCCCCCCAAAGGAGCAGTCAGCTGAGAAGGGCTTGGAAATTTTAAAGTTAAGTCAATGAGACAGCTTACCATAGGGGGGAGTCTTACTACTCCCCGATTTGGAAGTGGTAGCCCCCCACTGCTTAGTCCTGTGCGTACCCTGGGACTGAAGCCTGGGTGTTCAGCTGGTTCTGGGTTTGGACTGAGAAGGCCTGGAAGAGGCAGGAAAGGACCAATTCTTAGAGGGCCAATGCCTACTAAATCTTGGAGGCTGTACTTGTAGGAAATCTTTAACAGTTTGCATACATTTAGCTTTTTCCTCCATCTCAGGATCCGCAGTAGGAATTTTAGAAAGGAACTTGGGAGAGTCAGGAACCCTGTAATATTTATCAGGTTTTCTGGGAGGAGGGGGTAAAGAGTCAGGGGCCAAGCTAGATTCCGAAAAGGCATCATCAACAATGTCTAGCACAGGAGGAATAGCTAAAGGCCTGTGTTGAGGCAGGAGTAAGAAATCCCTAAGCCTCTTTTTAGAATAAGAGTAATCCTGGCTTTCCCAGCGAAAATGCTCTCTAAGAGTATGCAAGGTTTCACCAAAAGAAAAATCCTCTGGGAGAGAAGCAGGGGAATAGAGTCCACTGCATCAGAATCCTCACAGGTAGATAAGGGTAAATCGTGGTCATCAGAGGAAACAGAATTTTCAGAATCTTGGTCAGAAGTATCATAAGCAAATTCAGTCCTAGGTCTCTTAGGGGGGATGGTTGGCTTCCCCTGATTAAAGTAATGAGGTCTTCAGCCATTCTTATCATTTGTTTTTTAGGCATAGAGGCCTGACCATGCGGTCTGGGCGTCGTTTTGTAGGTATGGTTCAAGATTTAGGCCTTGAAGAAGAAGATGGCATTGGTTTAATAATCAAGTCAGTAGGCCTGAATACACCCTCAGAAGCCGGTGCCTGCACAGCGGCTCTGGACCCACCCAAGGTAGAGACATACACAGATTCCACAGCTGAAGCATCTTGCGACATACCAGACTCCGAATGGGTCTCAGTAGAGGCTTGCGAATCTGAAGTAGCGGGTATCAGGGGCTGCGAAAGCGCCTCACCGAGTACTGGCAAACTGGCGACTAGCTTAGGAGAAGCGTTGTCGGCAGTTTTGGACATAGGCGGCTTGTCTCTGTCTTTAACTTTGCGTTTTTTTGGAATGTCGGTAGTGGGGTGGCTTACCAAAGACATATCTGGATAATTGAACTGAGTAGCAAAATATTTAGAAGAGAAAATATACAGATGATGAATAGTTTGTGGTGTAAATAAGGCACAAAACCGACAGCAAGGTACGTCGTGATCAGGGCCTAGGCAAGGAATACAGTACGAATGAAAACCTTTATGAGGTATTTGCTTTCTACAAGAAATACAATTATTGACTTTTACTGACATCGGATTAGAGCAAGAAAAAGTTTCCCCAACAGGTTACTTGGCTTTAGTTGAAGACTTCGGTTCTGAAACTCGAAAATGAAAATTTCAGGAGTCAGCCGACCGGCACTTCCGAACTGCTTCTGCTTCGGGCACCGCATGGCAAGAAAGACTGATGTAATGTCATCGGCTGCATGCTTTATACCCCTGACTAATTGACGGCATGGAATATGAGACAGCAACCGACGCAGGACCCAAGACATTGATAATCAGGCCGACTGAGGGCTACTGCAAGCAGATAACCTAAATGTGATGACTGCAGCAAAGAACATCCACATTTGACAAGGCCAGTATGGGACGATGAGAATCAAGTCCGTTACCAAACAATTGGCTTTCTGAAGTACTTTGGGAATTAGTGGAAACTGAGGAAAAGAGTAGAGGAGACTTGAGGGCCAATCGTGGACAAGTGCATCCCTTGGTGACTCTCCCGGTGGGGGATAAGGGGAAAGTAGCTGTTGCATTTGGCATTCATGGATGTGGCAAAAAGGTTGCAGCAAGGCTGGCCCAATTTACGGAAAATCTCTTCCGCTACTTCCCGTTTTAGGGACCACTCATGGGGCATTAGAATCGCTCTGCTGAGTCTGTCTGCTATCACACTGGATTTCCCCAGGATGTGCATTGCTATCAGAAAATGTTGGGAGGAGGTTGCCCACTGCCCTACTCTCAGGGCCTCTCGACAAGGGGAGTAAGATCTGGTTCTTCCTTGTTTGTTTATGTACCATACAAATGACATGTTGTCTGTCCTTACTGCAATACTTCTTAGTGGAAGAGAGTCTTGGAATGCTTGCAACGCTAGAAGCACCACTCTCATCTCTAGCACACTGATGTGCAAGTGGGTCTCGTGATCCTGTCAGGTGCCTTGGATGGTCTTTCCTAGATAATGCCCCCCCACCTTATCTGACAGGTGTCCGTGGTCATTGTGGCCAGTGGTTGGGGAAGTACAAATGGTTGACCTAGAATCACTTGAGTGGAGTAAAGCCACCAACAAAGGTCTGTCTTGCAAGTTTCTGTTATCTTGTGAAACATTGGTAGGTCTTGCATGGATCACTGAGTGGAAAGCAACCACTGGAGAATTCTCATGTGCAGACGCGCTAGGGGGATCAGAACTATTGCTGCTGCCATGATTCCCAGGGCTTTTAGAACCATCCTTGCTTGAACTCTTTTCTTCCTTAGACTGTATGAAACCTGGTGTCTTAGAACTTTAATTTTTCTAGAGGGAGTCTGGCTGTCATGTTTGTTGAGTTTAATTCTGGCCCTATGAAAATTACATGCTGAGAAGGCAGTAAGGCAGATTTTTCATAGTTTATAGTAATCCCTAGGTAACAGCAGAGGTCCAAGGTTGTGTCTCGTTTTTATTAGTAGATGCTTGGTCATGGTGGTTAGGAGCCACACGTCTAAGTACGGAAACACCCGGGATCCTAGACCTCTCAGGTGAGTCACAACTGCATCCATACATTTGGTGAACACTCTGGGGGCTGTATTGAAGCCAAAGGGCATAGTTCGAAACTAGTAGTGACGGGCTCCCAGCTGAAAGCACAGGTGTCTCCTGGATCACCTGCCCATTTTTATGTGGGAGTATGCATCCTGGTGATCTAGAGAGCACATCCAATTGTCTTGCCCCAGAAATGGGAGTATTGACTGCAGTGTTACCATCTGGAACTTGGTCTTTCTTATGGATTTGTTTAAATTGGGGAGATCCAGAATTGTTCTCCAGTCACCTGCTTTCTTTGGAACTGAAAAGAATCTTGAGTAAGTTCCGGACCCTATTTGGTCTACGGGGACTGTTTGGATGACTCTTTTGTCTAGCAACTTTTAAATTTCTAAAGCTGCTTGTTCCTTTTGACTGGGTAGAACGTTCGGAACCTTTTTTTATCTTTCGAATGGCAAGGGAAAAGGGTATGGTGTAACCTCTGGATATGATGCTTTGTACTCATTTGTTCTTTTGTTTGCTGCCAGGCTTCTGGGTACAAAGATAAGTGACCCCTGACTGCCTCCAGATCTGGACAGATGGGCCTCCATTCAGGAACGCTGAAAGGGCTTACCAAAGAAAGAATTGCTTCTGCAGACCCCCTCTGCTGCATGATTGGCGTCTTCCATTACTACTTCCCCCTCTGCCTCTGGGAGAAGCTTCACCACGTCTTGAAAATATCTCTGAGATTTTCGGAACCACATTTTCCCACTTCCTCTCCGATCTCTGGGATAACATCTAGTAAGCTTGGAAAAACGGACTCCTATGGCAGACAGAGTCTTGCCTTCCTGCTTGCACCTGGTGTGTGTGTCGTTGACTTTAGGCCTGAACAGGGACGAGCCATTGAACAGGGCATTCAAAAAGGAAGAGTTAAAGGGCTCCACAAAGTCACACAAGTGCATCCAAGAATGTCTCCTTAGGGAAATTCCAGAACATGCTGCTCTACTTGCTCCATCCGCTGCATACGAGACGAGTCTCATGGAAGCATTGGCAACGGAAATTAAGGTAGAGAGTTGAGAGGATACTTTATCTGCAACCCCTTCAGCTACTGAGCATTGGAGAATATCTCCTAGCTCTTTCAGGAGGTCTCTTTGCAACCTTGTAAAATGAGTTAGATAGTTCTGCGATCTGAGAGAAAAAGTTGAAGAAAAAATGCACTTTCCATATTTGTCCATTGTCTGAGACTCCTTGTTCAGGGGATGGACAGAAGCAGATGTCTCTAAGAGCTCCTTCTTGGTGCCTGCCAACACAACCATAGCATCTACTGGGACTCCCTTGGTTAGAAAAGCCTTGTCTGAAGGGGAGGTGATGAATTTGTTTGGCCTCCAAGGAATAGGTTTCACTGAATCTGGGGGCTCCCATACCTTCTGAGAAATTAGGTCCATAAGTTCATTGAAAAGTGGAGACACCCAAGAGGTGGAAGGGTGAGATCCAAAGGCCTTCAGGTATACGGACGCCTCCTTTGAAGGGCCAATGGACTTCCAGCTGCCTCTCTGTTTTAGCATTTCCAGGATGTCTCCAAAGGAGACATCATCAGGAGGCGACCATGGGGACCCTTCAGCTTCATCGAGGTCCATATCAGAAGTGATGGACTCCTCTGGGTGACTAAATGCTCCCTCTTGCATAGTCTCTTCCGAGGGACCTCCTCGGAGGGGTACTCTGGGGAGGTTTCAAAACAGTGAGGGGTGCTCTGTGGGGCATTCTGCAGCCTAGGATCCCTGCATCCATGTGGATGCAGGGGTATAAAGGCAGATGCCAGAGCTTTTGGAGGAAGAATATCCGGAGATGACTGTGGAGACCAACCTCGCCTCATTACCTCAAAAGCCCCCCCCCCATTCCTGAACTGAGGATATCCCTGGATCCAAAGAAGCAGAGGGACCCCAGAACCAAAGACGACAGGCCTGAGGCCAAGGTAGGAGCCAAACCAAGCCTAGGCCCCAAGAGGGAAAGCAGGATTCGACAACTGTCCAATTTGACTTGCCTCCCCAGACATGATGGAAGAGCATCATCTCCTAGACTCCTCCAGTTCTGACGGAGTCGAGGATGTCGGAACATGGTTGGATCCGTAGATCACATATTAGATCTCAGATCAGAGAGTTCCCACTATGATCAGCTCCAGATCTTCTGACTCTGGAGCTAGGGGTTGGATTGGAGGTGGAATTGGAGTAAAAGATCCAACAAGAATTTGGCCAGCATGGTATCCTCAACAGCCTCTGTACTACCCAATCCATGTCATCATTGGAAAGACCCCTGGAAGACCGAGTCGAAGAGGTTGGAGACTTGGACCATTGTAGAATTGGCAATCTAAGCATAGGGGAGAACGGCTCCAAAGCTGGAGACTGGCTCTGTATCTCAAATCAAATCTCAAAGTCAACCGGCACAGAGGCAGACTGTTTTGGAGCTGAAGATGGTTTGTAGGATTTGATAAGTTTTGGATTCAGTGTGGAGATTTTTGGAAGCTGTTTTGATGGTTCCAATAAGGTGGAAGAGGATGATCTCTTCCCGGACTTGTCAGATTTTTAGGTGGGAGGTTTGTCGGTCTTGGATGAACCCGGACCTCCTCCTAAAGCCTCTGAGAAGGGAGGGTTAATAGTCCTTTCGATATTAATTTCTTCCTCTCCAGGAGCACTCTGTGATTAAAAGCATGACAGATAGAGCACAACTCATGGAGATAGACAGCCCCAAGGCAATAGACACAAAGAGTTTGTCCTTCACTTAGGGCATTTTCTTTCCACAGCCTTCACATTTCTTGAAATCCACTGGTTTCAAATCCTTGTTAGACATTTTAACACAGAAAAAAACAGGAAGCTAAATTGATAGAAAAAAACAGAAATAACTTTTTTTTTAAGCTAAACACTCTAAACTAAAAAGGGGAAATACAGGGAGGCACACCCCTTAACTTTGACAGAAAAAGGTTACAGAATGCCCTCTAACTTAAACAGGCTGAGAAGAAAACAGTTCTCTAACTGAAACAAACTGAATTTAAAAGGCATCAGGAAGGAGATACAAGGAAGGAATCAGAGCCCTCTAACTTAAACAGGCTATTTAATTGTAAAAAGGAAACTGGGAAAGGGACAACAAGGCCAAAACGAAAGACGATGGCCAATAGCAAAAAACACAGCCACAAAAGCAGAAAAAGACTTGCACACTAAGGAATGAAAATATAGGGTTAAATAACAGACAAAAAAGTCACTTTCCTAAAGGCTGAATAAGGAAGGAAGATCATACTTAGCCAGAGTTAACAAATGAGCACCCAATCTTGTTTAGCGGCAAATGAGATCTGGGGAAGGTTCTAGTGCATGCTGGAATACAATTTAGCCACAAGCTGGCAGAAGACCTCAAGCTTGAATATAAAGGCCGAGACAGATCCGAGGATTGGATGTGAACCCAACCTAGTAAGAATGAAGGCGAGATAAGACAACATCACATTGTCAGTTATTTCAGGACATGTTTAGTGCTCCTAGGAAGTCAACATTTTCACATTGATACAGCATTTTCTACACATACAGTTCCAAAAATACATTGTGTAGCTTTGGATGGACAGCAAGGAGAGTGAACACAGCCTATTATGCACAGCTGCACATTACTAAGATGAAGAACAATACAGTTCACATATATACCACAAAAGAGGGAATTCTAACAATCTAAGCAATTGGCATTTCGCATTACATACCAACATTATTGGGGCAGTTATTTCAGGACAGAATTAGGCAGATCAGAACATAACCAAATGAACAGAACATTAGGCAAATCTGAACACACTGAAAACTAGAAACTGTACTGCTGAGGCAATCTTCAGAAGTCACAGTAGATATAAAATGTTATACAGAATTGGAACAAAAAAATATATATAATATATATATATATATATATATATATATATATATATATATATACATACATACATACACATCACACATATATATATATATATATATATATATATATATATACACACAGACAAAACTTGCTTACCTGAATTAGCCCTGGCACTGCTATTAATTCAGCTTATTAGGACTTTAAGTGATCATCTTGGCTGCAAGAAGCTTCACCCTCTACTTACTCATGCTTGAAAAAGGAATGGTTAGGTGTGGACGTGGAGATGTCATGTTACGGTTGCAGCAATCTGACTGGCTGCCAGTGGTTGCATCACCACTGAGGCCAGTGAAAGAATGCAGGCTAAGCAATGGAGCTTTTACCGCCCGTAAGTAAACTTACTGGTTTCAGATGATTCTTTTTACCATTCCTTCTATTTTTTTATTTTACTTTAATGCAGGTGAAGGGAGAATGTTTGTGTTTACTATCAGAGGGAAAGCAGAGAAAATCAGCTTGCTGTGAACAATTTTAACCATAGAAAGGGTGCACATCAAGCCAATTTTCTCAAAAAAATCCTATGTAAACAATAGATAACTCTATTGTGAAAATAAAGTTGAGAAGGTAATTAAAATAGTTCAGGTACCTTTTCAATTTAATTTTCATCAGTGGAGTTGCATTCAGTTTGTGAACTTGGTTGCGCTCCTAGACAACCTCAGATGTAACCTACCAGGACAGATATCGCCTCAGGGAGCTCTTGGATGGAAGCTTAAATGCACCCTGTGACGGTACTCAGGGTTACTGTATGTAATCTACTCCCAGTGTAAATATGTTCTGTGTATATGCATTTTGTCCTCTTACTATTCAAAGCATTGTGACTGTATATACACTGTACTATTTGTTACTTCATGTATGTACTGTTTAATCTATGTGGAGCTTTTTTCCTTGGGCCTCCACTGAAAATGGGCTCACCTAGGCCCAGTGGACCTTCCCGGTAAACAAATGCAATAAATAATTAAAAGTTCCCAGGGGTATTGTAGTTAAACAAACAAAAGAAAATGTTAGTAAGGATTTTTGTAAAGCCTTGGTATTACCATTTGGAAAGGGAGGAAAGGGAGTTAAAAAAAAAAAAAAACTGGTCCGGAGATATTCAAACATTGGGTTTAAATGATAACTTGGGTGAAAATCCCAATACAGTATATAAAAGAGGTAAAAAATATTAAACTGTATTTGGAAGGTAATACTAGCGGTAGCGTTGTTGCCTCACAGCATGAGGTTCTCCTGTTCGATTCTTGGCTGGAGTGCCTTCTGTGTGGAGTCTACATGTCCTCCCCGCGGTTGAGTGGCCTCCGAAAAACATGCATGAATGGGCATGCCTTCGCTGAAGGTTGGGCGTCGGGCTAGCAACTCGGCACCATAAAAATCTACTGCCAATCATTAGTGGACTGGAGTTCCGCTGTGGCGACCCCTTACCGGGAAAAGCCGAAAAGACAAACAACATTTGGAAGGTAATACCACTAATAACCAAACTGAAGTAAGTAGAAAAGGGATGCACAAATGTGGAACATGTTTATACTGTCACTATATTAATGGCAGTATTACTTAACAATTGGTAATTATCCAATAATAATACCAAATAATGGCAGATTTAATTCTGCAATGGCACGGGGTGTTTACGTAGCTACACATGTATCATGCCCTATTTTTTTATGCTGGAAGTACACAACATCTCCTTAAAGACAGAATATATCAGTATCCTTAAGTGATTGTTGTATCTTTCGGCTTTTCCCGGTTAGGGATCGCCACAGCGGAACTCCGGTCCTATAATGATTGGCAGTAGATTTTTACATACCGAGTTGCCAGCCCTGACATACAACCTTCAAAGAAGGTACGCCCATTCACGCATGTCTCCACACAGAAGACGCTTTAGCTGAGAATCGAACAGGACAACGTCTTACTGTGAGGCGACAATGCTACCGCAGCACCACCACCGCAGTAAGAATAATAAGAATGTTCTGAGTAAGCATGCACAAGAACGTGAAGGTTTGGAGCATGTATCAAAAATGTTAGTAGGGAAAATTGGAAAATTAGAAGTTATGTACATACCATAACGTTCCATGTTAGTTGTCTTCTCTCGCCTTCTTTCTTGCTGGATGGGTTCGGAGCCGATCCTCGGCTCCAACTCGGCACTTGCTAAGCTCGAGAACTCATTTTACCAGCTCGAGGCAACCCTATATCCCATGATGCAAGGCGTGACTACCTCAGATCTCGTTTGGTAACTAGAAGAAAACCTTGCCAAAAAACACTTCTTCCCCAGGAAGAAGACTACTAAATGTAGGAGAAAGTAGGCCGATAGCCACTAACAATAATGACTCTTCCTACTGGGAACTCTTGGAAAGAGTGACAAAGCCCCCAACAAAGAAAGGTACAACCTCAAGATCAGTCCAGGCCAGGGGGAAGGAGGGAGGGACGCAAGAAAGAAGGCGAGAGAAGACAACTAACATGGAATGTTATGGTATGTACATAACTTCTAAATGTTAAGTTGTCAAACTTGCCTTCATTCTTGCTGGATGGGACCGCGTCCCTAGCACCTCTATCCTGGGTGGCTCAATGGAACAGACTCTTGAGAACTGTGGAACCAAACCTAGCCCTGTCCCTGGAGGCCAAGTCCAATTTGTAATGAGACACAAAGGTGTAAGGAGTGGCCCAAGTGGCTGCTGCACAAATGGTGTCAATAGGTAGCCTATCCTGAAAGGCTGTGGATGTGGACAGGCTCCTGGTAGA
Organism: Protopterus annectens; assembly: GCF_019279795.1. Lineage (NCBI taxonomy): Eukaryota > Metazoa > Chordata > Ceratodontiformes > Protopteridae > Protopterus > Protopterus annectens. The sequence continues at coordinate 172,131,603 of NC_056738.1, forward strand.
ATGTGCTTTTGGTTTAGAGGACAGTTGCTTGCCTCTAAGATGATAAACATAAGAAATGATAGAAGACAGCCATTTGGATAAGGTCACTTTAGAGACTGGGAGACCTTTTCTGTTCTCTGCATAAGAAAGGAATAGTTGATCCGATTTTCTGAATTGTTTAGTTTTGTCCAAATAATATCGGAGTTGACGATGGACATCTAAGCAATGAAGTTTTTGTTCAGCTTTGTCTGAATAATTAGGGAAAAAAACTGGCAAATCAATAGATTGATTCAGATTCGTCTGGGAAGCAACTTTGGGCAAAAAAGATGGATTAGGTCTTAAAGATACCCTATCTTTGTGAAAAACTAAGTAAGGGGAACGGACACAGAGGGCCTGAAGTTCAGAAACCCTTCTAGCTGAAGTAACAGCCACCAAGAAAATAGTTTTCCAGGAAAAAACTTTAAAGAGCATGTAGCAGCCGGTTCGAAAGGGGGTAGAATCAAGGATGCCAGCATTAAGTTCAAATCCCATTGCGGAGGAGGATCTCTGATTGGAGGCTTGAGGAGAAATATACCTCTGAGAAAGGCTTTGCAAAGCTTGTGGGACATTATGTTTTGATCCGCTAAACCAACATGAAAATTAGAGATTGCTGCCAATTGGACTCTAACTGTAGAAGAAGACGACCCTGCTTGAAAAAATCTCTGCTAAGAAGTCCAAAACTGAATGCACTGGAGCAGTAAAGGGATCTAAGTGTTTAGACTTCGCCCAGAAAGAAAAACGTTTCCACTTACTAGCATAAATCTTTCTGGTGGAGGACTTTAGAGAAGCTACTAAGATATCCCTAACGGGGTTAGAAATCATAGGAAGCCTGGCTAAGGAAGGAAGTGGAGCAACCAAGCAGTGAGGTTGAGAGAACGAATGGCCCGGTGCGGTTGACCCGACTGGTGGGTCAGAAGGTCTGGAACTGGGTCCAGATGCCAAGGCTGCACCAGGAGATGACGATGCAGGGACGGAAACCAAATTTGTCGAGGCCAGTAGGGGGCAATGAGGATCAACTTGGCTCTCAATACGGTAGCTTTCTGAATAACTTGTGGTATCAGTGGAAATGGAGGAAAGGCATACAGAAGTCCCCGGGGCCAATCCTGGGTTAGAGAGTCTCTCAGGGAATGGCCTGGTAGAGGAAAGAGGGTGAAGTAGTCCGGGCATTTGCTGTTTTGGGGTGTAGCAAAAAGGTCGCAGGAAGGGAAGCCCCACTTCTGAAAAATCTCGTCCACTACCGATTGCTTGAGAGACCACTCGTGTGGCATGAGAATAGCTCTGCTCAGTCTGTCCGCTAAGAGGTTGGATCTCCCGGGGATATGCATTGCTATCAGAAACCGATGAGAGGAGATTGCCCATTGCCAAAGTCTGAGAGCTTCTCGGCACAGTGGGTAGGACCTGGTCCCACCCTGCTTGTTGATATACCAGACTACAGACATGTTGTCCGTCTGAACTGCAATGGTCCCTAAGGGAAGAAAGTCGCTGAGGGCTTGCAACGTTAAAAGCACTGCTCTCATCTCTAGGACATTTATATGCAGATGGTATTGTATGGGTTGCCAAGTCCCATGGACCATCCTGCCCTGATAATGCCCCCCCCACCCGATCAGAGAGGCATCCGTAGTGACTGTGGCAACCGGAACAGGGGGAACAAACAGTCGGCCCTGATGGAGCAGACATCCACCAGGTTAGATGAGTCTTGCACAACTGCGTGACTAAAATCTCGTGACTCATGGGGAGCTGCTGGAATGACCACTGAGCGAACAACATCCACTGCAGAAGACGCATGTGGAAGCGGGCTAATGGCAGTAGAACAATGGCCGCAGCCATAAGACCCAGAACCTTCAGGACAAATTTGGCTCTGATCTTCTTGCTGAGTAATATGATCCGAACATACTTCTGAATGTCCAGAATTCTTTGTTTTGTGAGTCTGGCTGACATACTGACAGTGTTTAATTCTGCGCCTATAAAGGTAATAGATTGGGGCAAGGCGACAGAGAAGATTTTTCGAAGTTTATTGAAATCCCCAATTGTTTGCAGATTTGCAGAGTGTAGTCTCTGGCCTTGAGGAGTTGATGCCTGGTGGTGGCAGAGAGGAGCCAGTCGTCTAGATACGGAAACACCTGGAATCCTTGACGTCTCAGATGAGCCATAACCACTGCCATACATTTGGTAAACACTCTGGGAGCTGTAGTGAGGCCAAAGGGCAGGGCTCTGAATTGAAAATGACTGGACCCCAGCCGAAAGCGGAGAAACCTTCTGGAGCGCCTGTGAATCTTTATATGATAGTACGCATCCTGAAGGTCTATTGAGCACATCCAGTTGTCCTTGCCCAAAAAGGGTAGAATGGACTGAAGCGTGACCATCCAGAACCTTGCCTTCTTGACAAACTTGTTTAGTTTGCTGAGGTCTAAAAGTGGTCTCCAATCTCCCGTCCTTTTGGGGACCAAAAAGAATCTTGAGTAGATGCCGGATCCTACTTGGTCTGCTGGCACTATTTGGACGGCTCTTTTTGCTAGGAGCTTTGATACCTCCTGCTTTGCCAATTCCCTTAGACGTCTGGAAGGGATTGATGAGGAACGGGATACCTCTCGAAGGGGATATTGTAACCCTCGGATATGATCGACTGTACCCATTTGTCTTGAGAGAGGGAACGCCAGGCTATTGAGTACAGCGACAATCTTCCCCCGACTGCCTCCAAGGGTGGGCAGTCGGGCAACACCTCAGGGATGCTGGAAGGGTTTATCAGGGAGAGTCTCCCTGCTACCCTGATTCTGCGGACCCCCTCTGCCCCTAGGGCGGCGTCTATTATTATTAGCCCCTCTGCCTCTGGGGGTAAACTGACCACGTGTGTCTGGCGTGACTCCTTGAGATTTACAGAACCACATTTTCCCTCCCTTCTGACCCTTTGGATAGGGTCTTGAAGGGGTGGAGAAATGGACTCCTATGGCAGAAAGGGTCTTGCCGTCTTGTTCACACCTGGTCAAAGTATCCTTCACCTGAGGCCCGAACAAAGCCGAACCGTCAAAGGGGGTATTGGTGAAGAATGCCTTAAAGGGGTCTGCAAAATTACAAAGCCGCATCCAGGCCTGACGCCTAAGTGCCACTCCTGTGCCTGCGGCCCTACTCGCCCCATCGGCTGCATAAGAAATGAGCCGCATGGAGGAGTTAGTCAAAGAATTGGGGATTCCTAGCTGTGAGGCAATCTTTTCCTGAGCCCCAGACGCCGAAGGATCCTAAACCACTTCACCTAGTTCCTTGAGAATATCTCTCTGAAGTCTGGTAAAGTGACAGTTGTTCAGCGAACGCATAGCAAAGGTCGCTGAAGAAAACATCCGCTTGCCGTACCTATCCATGGTCCTAGAATCCTTATTAGGAGGATGGACAGGCACAGAAGGATCAGCAAGTTCCTTCTTGGTGGCCGCCGCCACCACCATAGCATCAACAGGGACGCCCTTAGAAAGAAACTGTTGTCTGCAGGGGCTGTAATAAATTTGGAGGCCCTCCTAGGAACTGGTTCCACAAAATCCGGGGCTGCCCACGCCTTCCGAGCCACTACTTGCATGAGTGGGTCGAAAGACGGAGACACCCAGGAGGTGGAGGGTCGAGACCCAAAAGCCTCCAGGTATACAGACTCATCCTCGGAGGGGTCAATGGAAGGCCAGTTCCCCCTCTGCTTAAGGAGTTCCAGGATGTCTGAAAAGGAGACATCCTCAGAGGGGGACCGTGGGGAACCCTCCGACTCATCTAAGTCGGTATCTGATGTAGTAGACTCAGGGGAGTCTGTGTGCTTCCTCTTACATGTCCTCTTACGCGGGGGTTCTGCTGCAGGATCAGGAGAAACCTCAGAAGAGGAAGTTATTCCCAATGGGGAAACCTGGGGCGATGGATCTCTGGGTCCAGGAGCAAGAGACTGGCAAGAGACATCAACAGGCACCGAAGATGGAGGAGCTAAAGGAATAGACCGTTGACCTAGCTCAGGGGCTAGGACACTCCTCATCACCTCGAAGGCTCCTCTCCCAGGGAGGCCAGAAGAATCCCACTCCGAAGAAACAGGAATCCCCGGCCCCAGCAAAAGAGAAGGCTCCGAAGCCGATCTCGGTGCCGAGCTCACCAATGCCGTAGCTCCAAGAGGGAGAGCAGGGTCGGACAAGGGTCCGATGCCACTCGCCCCCTCGGAGCCGACAAGGGAGACTCAACGACCGGATCCCTCCAAGAAAGGTCTCATGGAGGAGATCAGAGCCGAAGACGTTGGAGCCGAAAGGGGAAGTATCGGCTCCGGCGCACCCACGATCCCCATTACGAGAAGCTCCGGCTCCGAACTCTGAAGGAGAGTCGGAGGAGGAAGTTCAGGGGGATGAGAAATAGCAGACGTCTGTTGAGATGGGCTATGGAGCATTTGGGCTAGTGCCTGTGACTTCAACAGTCTGCTTACCACCCTCTCTAGATCGTGGTCCGACAGCCTGGAAGATCTTGAAGATTGGCTCCGATGGCTCCGCTCCGACAAAAGAGGAGATCCCGGAGCCGAACGAATCGACTCCAGGGAAGGAGACTGAGACCTCTTCCTGGATGGAGCCAACGGAGCCGACGACCCCTCGGTTCCTGAAGGAGCCGAAGACTTATCGGCTCCAATACTGGATAAAGACACGTCGGCTCCAGCCGGAGCCGACAAAGTACTGGGTATCTGTGTGTCGGAGCCAGATGGCGCCAACACAACCACTTCCAAAGTGGAAAGATCGGCTCCGGCCGGAGCCGATCTCAACTCTGAAGGAGTCGGAGCCACAGCCGAAGGCTTGGAAACTACAGCCTGGGCTTTAGATGGCTTAGAGGGTTTAACCGACCCAGCCTTGGTCGGAGAACCCTCTGGCTTTAACAAGCCACGAAGAATTAATTTGTTTCTTCGTTCCTGCAGGACTCTCTGGCTAAAAGAGTGACAAATGGCACAAGAGTCCTGCAGGTGTAAAGGCTCCAGGCAGTACACACAAGAAGTGTGACCGTCTGTCAGAGACATTTTCTGACAGCACGAGTCACACTTCTTGAAGCCTGAGACCTTCACTTCCTTAGACATAATAATGTCCAAAATACACAAACACACAACAGTCACACAGTTAACCCCCAAAAAACAGACAACACACAACCTGACAGGAATTAACTGAGAGGGAGGGTTAAGGCCTGAAGAGAAGGAATAAATCCTAACGTAAAGGGAGGGAATATAGGGTAGGAGATTATCTATCAGAATAAAATATACTCAATAAAAGAAAAAGTAGGAGGTAAGGGAGAAAAAACCCTGAGTAATCTTTGTAAATTGAAGCTTTACCTGAGCTGGTAAAAAAGGAGACCTCTTCGCGAAGCGGCAAACGAGAACTGAGGTAGTCACGCCTTGCATCATGGGATATAGGGTTGCCTCGAGCTGGTAAAATGAGTTCTCGAGCTTAGCAAGTGCCGAGTCGGAGCCGAGGATCGGCTCCGAACCCATCCAGCAAGAATGAAGGTGAGTTTGACAACTTAACATCATACCTTGAGTCTCATGAGCTACATTGGTAGATTTTATTTAATGCTATGCAAGGTCTAGGAATTAATAGTTATGTATAAAAAGTATTTTAACCTTGAAAGCGGACAAAATTTAATGAGGAATGTGAAATTTTAGATAAATACAGGAAATTGTTTTATTTTTCAGTTTAATACATATTCATTTTTTTGTATACATACATTTTATGTGAATTTGCATATAGATTTACAACTATTATAAAGAATGGTTATATGCATTGATATTTTTTAAGCTAGCTGTTTATTAATTAAACTGATTTAAAGATTTTTGAAGTGGTTGTTATTTAATGTGAAGAATATAAGTTCTGGCCAGTGAGGGAATGAAAGTACTAAACTGTTGTTAAGTCTAATTAACAGTGGAGTATAAAGAAGTTGAAAGTACTAAACTGTTGTTAAGTCTAATTAACAGTGGAGTATAAAGAAGTGTGTTTTTATTTGATTCCTGGTTTTGAACTTGCACATGAATCACTCTGTGTTTCTTGGTTGTGTAGTCTTCAAAATCAGTAAAATTGGGCACAGAATCCTGAAACAATGTGAAGTACAGCATATACAGTGTGAAAATAAGTGGTGCCAAGACTGATAGACTAAGCAATGTAGCACTCTACACAACAGCAGATGGCCACTAAAGAAATTACCATCAAAGCTACTCATTTATGTGACCAAAAAAGGGAGACACACCAGTCAAGTACATGGATAGTTAAATCACAGCAGAATCTAAACCATTCAAGCAAGATGCTACTATCAGAACTGCTCCAGTGGTGTAGAGGAATAAAGCCATAACTATGATCCAGTCAACCTGGGTTCAATTAGTGGCATGAATGACTGACTGAATGGGCACTCATTGAATGAATACCCTTAGGGGAAGCATTCAAAGATGGAAGTTGCCCTTAAATGTAGTCAACAAGTATAGGAGGTAGGGCAGATAGTAAGTAGGAATCTGCACAGTCTTAGATGAGCTACTACCACTGTCTTGCATTTAGTGAACACCCTGGGTGCTCTGTTGAGACCGAAGGGCAGGGCTCTGAATTGATAATGACCCAGCTGGAAGCATAAATATCTTCGATAGTGGCTGTTCATTTTGATGTGATAGTATTCAGCTTGAAGACCAAGAGAGCACATCCAATCATCCTTTTGAAGGAGAGGCAGAATGGACTAAATCATGACCATCTGGAATTTGGAATTTTTTATAAACTGGTTCAGATAACCGAGATCCAGAATGGGTCTCAGGTCCCCTGTTTTCTTTGGCACTAAAAAGAATCTTGAGTAAATTCTGGATCCTCTCTGATCGGGAAAGATCTCTTGGGTGACTTTCTTTTCTAGCAGCTTTTGAATCTCTAGAACTGCTAACTCCCTCTGATTGGGTGGAACATCGGGGGGAAATTTTCTTTTCCTTTATGGAATTTGTAAAAAGGGAGTAGAATATCATCTGGATATAATCCTTTGTACCCATAAATCTTTTGTGATGGCTATCCAGGCTTTTGGGTGCAAGGACAAGCATCCCCCAACTACCTTCAGACAGGGACAGTTGGGCAACTTTTCACGAATACTGAAAGGCTCTGTCCGAGAAAGAATCTCGAGACCCTTGAGTCTGTGGTCCACCTCTGCCACATGAGTGACACCTCCCATTATAGTTATTTCCCCCCTCTGCCTGTAGGGGAAAATTCTCCACGACTCTTGGAAAGGTCCTTGACATTTCTGGAACCATGTCTTTTTGCTGTGTTCATTTCTGAGAAAAGGGTCTCTGCAGGGTAGAAAAGTGGATTCCCACAGCAGATAAGGTCTTTCCATCCCTCTCACTGTCGGAGAATGTCTAACTCCAAACAAGGAAGATCCATCAAATGCAGAACAGACGATTGACACCTTAAAGGGCTATGCAAAATCTCACAACCGCATCTAGGCACGTCTCCTAATGGCTGTGCCTGAACTGGCAGCCCATGAGGACCCTTCAACTGAGTGGTAGATTAACCTCATTTACTCATTAATAATGGATTGTACGGTGGCCAGTCATGAGGAAAAGGACTTCTGTTCCTCTGCAGACATGGATCCAGGGGTAGAGGTAGAGAGTCCTTCTGTAACCTACTGAAACATACCAAATAATTCTGTGACAATAAAGGGAAGGCCGCTGAAGAATCCACTCACTTCCCAAATATGTCCAACACCCTACACTCTCTGTTAAGGGGATGGACAGAGGAGTTCTGTTCAGCCAACTGCACCTTAGTGGCTGACGTAACAACCATGGCATCTACAGGAATACCCTTTGTCCAGTATTGCCAGTCAGAAATAGCACTCAAAATACTGTCTGGATGTTTGGGGATCAGTTCTATGGAGTCTGGTTCCTACCATGCTCTGTGAAAGACAAGGTATATTAGCTCATCTGCAAGCAGGGTAACCCAAGATGTAAATGGTCCAGACCTGATGGATTCCAAGAACACTGATTCCTCTTGGGAAGGGGTTTGGGAAGACCAACTACCTTTCTGGCAAGGATCCAAATGAGATATCCTTATCTGGGCTGGTTGTCCCTGAGATGTAGGATGAGAAGACTCAGACACAGGATTCAAAGAGGGAATGGGGCATGAATCCGAAGATGGGAGAATCAAAACCACTCTGGATTGTGAGAATACCCTCTCTTCTACCTCAAATGCAGAGGGACCAGGAAAAGCAGAGGACAATCCCTCTGGAGCCAAGACTCTCGGAGCAGTCACCCCCCCCGGGCCTCCTTAACCCCCTGCTCTGAGGGAGGAGTTGCAGCTGAGTTATCCAATGCCGAAGCTCCAAAGCTCCAAGAGGAAGCGACAGCTCTGAAAACTTCTGAGTTTAAATCACCCCCTCGGACCTGACACTGATGCTTCGGCTAGAAGAGCCATCGTGCTCCAATGCGGTCAGAGCCAACTGGATCACGGAAGTCACCAGAGCAGAAGATGAAATAGCCTTCAGATTTGATGGTTCAACTCTTGGGGGCTCTCGGATCCAAGTACTCCAAAATGTCCAGTCAGACTGGAGAAGGAGCAAGTACAGGCTGGAAGGAAGGTTGAAGGCTCAGTGATCCAATGGGAGATGGAGCTGACAGGACCCACATCCTGATCTGTGTTCTGAGGAATTTTCAAATCATCCTATCCAACTTAGACAAGAAAGACTTTGAAAAGACCTAACAGAAGAGGACATAGAAGGTGGCTCTGACAAATTTTTGGGAGTCGCTTGTAAAAAGGAGACCTCAATCTCAGGGATACCAGTTCCGGAGAAAACCTTGGAGTATGGGGCTAAGGAGATTTGACTGTAGTTGATGTCGGATCTGAAGACTTTGGATCAGAGGTCTTAGAAACCTTCTTCGGATGTTCCAAAGAACATGTGGATAGAAGAGACCATGCAGGTGAGTATTTACAGTGCACCTTGGGCTCCTTCTATTTTTGAGAAGCGGTTTCAGCCCCTGACAAAGAAGTGACTGTAAAAGAAGCTGAGGCCGGAAGGGGGCCTTTCAAAATTAAGTTATTTCTCCTATCACTTATCGTCGCTCTAGTGTTAAAGGTCGCACAAATAGACAACGAGGTGTCCGGATGTGCTGGGCCCAAACAATAAACGCATTTCTTACGAGCATAAGAATTGGGGATCTTATGCCTACAGGAAGTGTATTTCTTAAAACCAGTAAGCTTATCAGCCACAGTGAAAACAAGCCAAATATGTACAGAAAAAAAGTTTTTATTTTTTTTAGGAAAAAGAAGAAAAGAGCTAACTACCAAAAATTGCATCAAAAGAAATTACTTTTAGATAAAGAGAAACAGACTAGCGACAATGGTAGTATAGAATTACCCAAAAAACCTTGGTAAGGGTAAAGGAGATAGTCTTACTAAATTAAGGAAAACAAGAAGTTATGTACTCACCATAACGTTCGATGTATGTAGTCCATCTCACCTTACATTCTTAACCCTGGGGTCAGAGCGGAACCTCAGCTCTGACCCGGCCATACTCTAGCTCGAAGTCTTCAATTGGCTCGTGGTTAAGAGGTATCCCATCATGCAACAGGCCCATTCCCCAGATCCTGTTTGCTGCAAGCGCACAAACACACACATACTGAGAACAACCCCAACGGAAAGGACCACTGACACCTAGAGACTATACCTTAAGGTCCTCAAGGAGGGGGCAGGAGGGTGGGTTAGTAAGAATGTAAGGCGAGATGGACTACCATACACTGAAAGTTATGGTGAGTACGTAACTTCTTGATGTTATGTAGTCCAATCTTGCCTTCATTCTTACCCCTGAGACAGCGTCCCTAGCACCTTGACCTTGGGCGGCACAGTGAAAAATACTCTTGAACACTGTGGAACCAAAGGAAGATCTGCCTCTAGAGACCAGATCTAATTTGTAGTGACTAATAAAAGTATGAGGCGAAGCCCATGTTGCTGCAGCACAAATATCATCCATAGACATCCTAGCCTGAAATGCAGTAGAGGTAGCCACAGATAGTGTAGAATGAGCCTTCACTTTAAAGGGTACATTTTTGCCATTGGAACCATAAATAAATGGGATGCAATTGGAGATCCAGCGAGACATGGTTACTTTAGAGACAGGAACCCCAAGTCTAGTGTCTGAAAATGAGACAAACGGTCTGATTTCCTGAAATCTTTTGTCCTATGTAAATAGAAACGCAATTGTCTATGAACGTCTAGCTGATGAAACTTAAATTCTGCCTTGTTAGAAAATTCTGGAAAAAACACAGGCAACTCAATGGATTGGTTGATATTGACAACAGAAGCAACTTTTGGAATAAAAGAAGGATTGGTACTTAAGGAGACCCTGTCTTTGTGAAACACCAAATAAGGTGGCTTAATCGATAAAGTTTGGATCTCAGAGACCCGCCTAGCTGAAGTTATGGCTACCAAAAATACTGTCTAACATGACAAGAATTTTAGGTCACACGTAGCTGCGAGCTCAAAGGGAGCTGAGGTGAGCTTCTGTAAAACAAAATTGAGGTCCCACTGCATTTACTGGATCAAAGACTGAAGGTTGGAGTAACATTGTCCCTTTCAGAAAGGCCCTACAAAGCCTATGAACCATAAGGTTGGGCTCATTAGCAACGTGTAAGGTAGAAATCGCTGCCAATTGCACTTTAATGGTTGCTGCAGCTGATCCCTGACTGAACAGTTGAGAAAGAAATTCTAATATTGCCGAGAGTGTAGCTGTACATGTTCAATATGTCTTTCACGGGCCCAAATGGAGAATCTCTTCCACTTACTGGAACAAATCTTCCTGGTAGAAGGCTTGTCGGAAGAAGACAGAATGTGGACCACTTCCGGGGAAAAAATCATGAAGCCTGACAAGGGACGGAACTGGAGCAGCCAAGCTGTCAACTTGAGGGTCTGGATGGAGGGATGGAGCTGTCCTGACATATGAGTCAGCAGATCTGGATCTGGGTCCAGAATCCAGGGATCATCCACTAGATAGGGCTGAAGGAAGGGAAACCAAATCTGACGAGGCCATGTGGGGCAATCAGGATCATTTTGCTTCCCAAAGACTGTGCTCTCTGAATGACCTTTGATATCAGAGGAAATGGTGGAAAGGCATAGAGAAGACCAGAGGGTCAATTGTGAACCAGAACATCCCTGGGTGTCTCCCCCTCCGGGGGGATAAAGGTGGCATAGCTGCTGCATTTGGCATTGAGGGGGCTGGCAAATAGATCGCAGCAAGGCTGACTCCATCTGTGGAATATCTTCTCCGCAACATATTTGTTCAGGGACCACTCGTGAGGCATTAGGATAGCTCTGCTCAGCCTGTCGGCAATCACGCGCTGGACGTCCCCGGTATATGCGTTGTAACTAGAAAGCGTTGGGAAGTCACTGCCCACTGCCAAACTCGTAGTGCCTCTCTGCAAAGGGGGTATGATTTGTTTCCTCCCTGCTTGTTCAGATACCATACCACTGACATGTTGTTCGAATGGATTGCAATTGGTCCTAGAGGGAGAAAGCTCTGAAGTGCTTTAACACTAATAACACTGCTCTCATCTCCAAGACATTGACATGCAAATGGGTCTCGTGATCCTGCCAAGTGCCTTGGACTGTCCTGCCGAGATGCTGCTCCCCCCACCCGAAATGGGAGGCATCCGTGGTCACCGTGGCAACTGGAGAAGATGGTACAAAAGGCTTGCCCATGTTGAGATTGCTGGCCTGAAGCCACCAGTGTAGATCCTGCTTGCACGTGTCCGTAATCAGAATAGAATGGGAGAGTGGAAGATACTGTAGTGACCATTGGGCAAAAAGCAGCCACTGAAGAACCCTTGTGTAGTCTGGCAAGAGGAACTAGCATGATCATGGCAGCCATGGTCCCTAAAAACTTGAGGACCACTTTTGCCATGACCTTCCTCAATGGTCGTAAGGCGTGGACCTGCTGTTGTAGAGCCTGAATTCTCTCTTCCGGTAAGAAGGCCCTCATGAGCACTGTATCTGGTTCGCTGCCGATAAAAGTGACATGCTGCGAGGGCAACAAGGCAGAATTTTCCCAATTTAGAGTAATTCCTAACCTTTGGCATAGTGTAATGGTGGTGTCCCTGGTCTGCAACAGTAGATGCCTGGTGGTGGCAGAAAGGAGCCAATTGTCCAAGTACAGAAACACTTGGAATCCCTGACATCTCAAGTGAGCCGTTACCACTGCCCTGCATCTGATGAACACCTTGGGGGCTGTGGTGAGACCAAAGGGCAGGGCGCAAAACTGAAAATGACTGGCTCCCAGCCGGAAGCGTAAATGACTTCCCAATGCCCTGTCCATCTTGATATGGTAGTAAGCATCTTTGAGGATGATGGAGCACATCCACACATCTCTCCCTAACAGAGGGATCATTGACTGTAATGTGAACATGAGGAACTTGGACTTTGTACATGTAAGTTCAATCAGCTGAGATCCAAGATGGGTCTCAGGTCCCCTGTTCTTTTCGGCACCAAAAAGAATCTGGAGTACGTCCCTAATTCTACTTGTTCTGTTGGGACAGGCTGGATGGCTCTCTCTGAAAGCAACTTTTTTATTTCTAAAGTTGCAGAATCCCTTTGACCAGGTGGAACGTCTGGAATTCTCTTGGTTGGCGAGGGAGGAGAAGAGAAGGGAATATGATAACTACTGGAAATTATCTTTAAAACCCACTTGTCTTGGGTGACATTTTGCCAGGCTTCTGGGAATAAAGAAATGCGAACTCCGGCCGACTCCAGAGATGCACAGTCAGGCCTCCTTTCAGGAGCGCTGGTAGCGAGAACCGCAAAAGGAATCACGGTCTCCCTACTTACGCATGTCTGCTCTGCCTCTAGGGTGGCATCTACCTGAATTTCCACCCCCTCCCCTGCCTCTGGAGGGGGACTCACTTTGTGCGTCCTGAAAAAACCTCTGCGACTTCCTAAACCACATTTTTCCACCCTTCTGGCCCTTGGGGTAAGGTCTAGAAGGCATGGAAAAATGGATTCCCATGGCAGACAGGTCCTGCTCGCACCTAGTGAGAGTGTCCTTCACCTTGGTTTTGAATAACGATGAACCGTCAAATGGGGCATTGGTGAACGTAGACTTGAAGGCCTTTTGAAGTTACACAAACACATCTAGGAGCGTCTCCTAAGAGCGACTCCAGAACCCGCTGCCCTGCTCGCTCTGTCAGCTGCGTATGAGATCAGTCTCATGGAGGAGTTGGTAAGGGAATTTAGGGTAGACATCTGTGCATTGACCTTCTGTGTCACGGCATCAGGAACGTTACCCTGTAGAGAATCTCCTAGCTCTTTTAGGAGATCTCTCTGGAGCCTTGTAAAATGCATCAAGTAGTTCAGCAACCGCAGAGTAAAGGCCATTGAGGTAAACACACACTTCTCATATCTGTCCATGGCTCGGAACTCCTTGTTAGGTGCATGGACGGTAGATGAGGTTTCAGCAAGTTCCTTCTTGGTGGCTGCTGCCACCACCATGGCATCTACTGGAACGCCTTTCGTCAGATATTCCTTGTCTGTGGGAGCGGACAAAAAGTTATTGGGTCTCCTAGGGACCAGTTCCACAGTGTCAGGAGTTTCCCCACACCTTTCGACAGATGAGATCTAGCAGCTCATCGAAAGCGGGAGACACCCAAGAGGAGGAAGGTTGAGACCCAAAAGCCTTCAGGAACACAGACTCCTCATCAGAAGGGGATTTGGAGGGCCAGCCGCCTCTCTGCTTCAAGATCTCCAGGATATCTGAAAAAGAGATATCGTCAGAAGATGACTTGGGGGACCCCTCTTATTCCTTGAGGTTGCTGTCCGATGTGAGAGACTCATCCGGGGAGTCGACATGTTTCCTCTTACACAATCTCTTTCGGACTCCTCAGGCAAAAACTCTGGGGAGATGTCAGAAGGTTGGGGACCACTCATGGGGGTATCCTGAGGCCTTGGGTCTCCGCTGTCCATGGACAGAGGGTGATCTAAAACTGACACCAGTGCCAGAGGGAGCAGAATGTTGGTGCAGTAGGATGCAGCTGACGACCTGGCCAACATGCTCCTCATAACCTGAAAGGCTGATCCCTCCGGCTCCGAAGGTTGACTAACCATAGAGGATATGGTAGTAGCCCTCGACACCGAGGAGATAAGGTCCGAAGCAGTTGTCGGGTTCAAGCTCACCCGAGCTGAAGCACCGAGAGGAAGGCTTGGAACCGATGAAGATCGATCTGAGCCCTCCCCCTCGGGTCTGACTAGGGAACTGTGGACCCTCGACCCCGTGAACTGGACCGATGGGGTCAGAGCGGAAATCAGAACCGAGATGCCAGGCGAAGCTACTGGAACAGACCTAACGGCACCCGATGGAACAGACAACTCTGGCTCCGAGAGCCAAGAAAGGCTCGGTGGATGAACAAACAAACAATGAAGGGGCCATGGTCTCTGGAGCCGACTGGGTCGGAGCCGAAATCAATTTGGCCGGCACTGATGACTGAAGCAGTTTCTTCACCACTCTATCAATGTCCTCATCAGAAAGGGACCTTGAGGATATAGTTGGAGATCTGGATCTCCCTACAGAGGGAGACTGACGTGAAGGAGAACCCGGTCGAACAAATGGAGACCGGCTCCAAACCAAAATATCCATGATCGGCTTGGAAAGGCTGGGAGCCGATACAGACTTAGTCAATACACTACCTTCTGTCGGCACCAAAGCCAATGGAGCCAAAGAAGGAGAAGCTGTTCTAACAACTTTCTCTGGCGGCTCCGAAGAAATAAACGGAGCTGGAGAGCGCTTCTTAGCAGTCTTTTTTTCCCTTTTTGGCTGGAGAGGATATGGTACTGGAAGACTTGGCCAAGTCTTCCTCGAAGGAGTGTTTAAGCAGTCCTTTCAGGAGGAGCTTGTTCTTCCTCTCCTGTAGCATGCAGGGACTGAAGGAATGACAAAATAAGCAGGACTCTTGGAGGTGAACAGCCCCCCAAGCAGTACACGCACACAGAGTGCCCATCAGTCAAAGACATTTTATTGTTGCATTCAATACACTTCTTAAATCCCGAAGGCCTGTGTTGCTTAGAATCCTTAGACATGCTGTATAAAGAGTACACACACACACAGACAAGCTGCAAAACCACACGTACACACAAAAAACCTAACTAAGCCCTGCGCGGGAAACTAAAGCCTCTAACTAAAACGGCCTAGTAGCCGCCAGGAACAAAACTACAGGGAGGACTAGGTCCTCTAATTTAAACGGGCCTAGCCCGGGGAAAATAAACGCAGGATAACACCACTATAAGATGACAAAGACACTAAATAAGTTACAAGTAACAGAAGCAGAACACAAGAGATCACTTGCAAACAATGGGGAGGACTAGGTCCTCTAGAAACGGGCCTAGCCCATGGGAAAAAAGGGAGTGGATGGGATACCATAAAACGGCCAACAAAAAAGGCCACACAACCAGCCAGAGACACACACACACACACACACACACACACACACACAGTAGCTATGAAAATAGCCTTTTTAGATCAACAAATATCCAAAACTTTAGAAAAAAGTATACTTAGCCATGGCCAAAAGCAAGACCATGTCTGAGCGTAACGAGCGGCAAACGAAATCCGGGAATGGGCCTGTTGTATGATGGAATACCTCTTAGCCATGAGCCAACTGAAGACTTTGAGCTAGAGTATGGCCGAGTTGGAGCCGAGGTTCGGCTCCGAATCCAGGGGTAAGAATGAAGGCAAGATTGGACTACATAACATCAAATTATATCGAAAAATATATAGAAAAAATATACTGAAAAACAATACGCTACTGACTCACTATAACCTATGAGGAGCTCGAGCAATCGCAATTTGGACTGATCTTGAACAGTGGCAAACAAAGTTGCCACCCCTTCATTTTTTTTTCCAGACTATCCGGAAATCAAATGGATTCTCCGGTAGTCCGGAAAACACTGTACAAACACTGGTATCCTGTTTCAAAAAGGAAATAGACTATCAGAGTTTGTAAATCGGCTGATTTACTATGCTTGTTTTACAGAAAAGCATAGTAAATCAGCTAAAAGTATGCAGCAGGAACTTAAAAAGAGGGCATTCCCTGCCGGGTGATGTCATGGTGCCACAAAATGGGCGGAATGTGGGTGGGAGAGTTGGTGTGATGGGTGGTGTTACTGGTGACGCAAAGGGTGTAGCTCTACTCCGGTTTTAGTCACGACGAAAGGTGGCAACTCTGAGGTAATGCACTGATCAGGGACATTATGGGTAAGGGAGAAGCTCGAGAGTTGGATCCTAGAATCTAAAGATTAAAGTGGCAGAGTCGGATCAGAGGACCATATCCAAACCCTATTAGTTGAGGAACGAATGAAAATGGCAAAATGAGATCATAACTGTTAATCCACTGCCTTAAGGATATCACATTAAACTCAAATTACAGCTGTCTCAAAGCTATGCAGAGTGCTAAAACCTGACTGAGTGTCCTATGTGGTCTTCTGATGACAAATAGGAATACATCTGCACAATTCTACTTTCTCAATAACCTTAACTACAATGGACTTACAAGATGGCTGCACAATGATCAACAGGTCAATTAGAGCTCACCAAGTATGAAAACAAATTTTGGAAAGCAGCCAGTAAAACCCAGTTATTTGGGTAAAATTCAGTTACTGGTTAGTCACTAGACTGCCTGGATGTCAGCAACTAAGAAATCTAGAGAAATGTAAAAAAAAAAAAAAAAATCAAATAGAAAATGAGAAGAAAAAAAAACTGTGGTGCTGAACAGCATTGCAATTGCTCATCAAAAATCATGTTTCAGCCTCAGTACAGGAGATGGCTTCCTGTAGTTTGAAAGAAAAATAAATCAAATGCATTCAAAAGAGTTGAAAATAAATGAGGTACTATAAAAATGCATACAACCAAACGAAAAGGATAACAGAAGCTTCAAGTGATTATTCAGATGAGATGATAAAACTGCAGAAAGACTGGCTGAATACATGGCTTCTCAAGAACAGTTTCAAAAAATTGTACACCTTGAATAAAAAGTATACAGAGAAAAACAATGTACCACAGAAAATGGGAAGAACTGACTGCATTAATTTTATGAAAGTACAAATAAACAAGAGGACTGGTATTCAACCACAGTATCTGTTAACAGAAATGGCACACAGTGTTTAGGCTCCAAATATGTTCATGAAAAAGAAACCAAGACCTACAGTAGTAATGATGCAGTCATATCATTAGAAGGAGCAGCTCCTGACAAAAATGTGGTGAAAATGGCAAAGTATTATCAATTGGAGACACCAGAGTGCTCATGGCAAATGATTATTCACTGTACACCAGGCAGAAGAGAAGCACGTTTATTCCTGCAATAAGAGGGTAGATTCAAGTTGTTATATCCAGTTGTCTTCAGATTATTTTTTTCCAGAAGGAAAAATACATTCTTGCATGCAGGACAAAGAAAGGAGAAAGAAACAACAACTGTGTAAGATCTTACCACAACAGTAGATGTCCTACTTCTCACAGCTGCAATATTTTTTACTCTTGGGATATCCTGCAGAGGATAGCCAAATGTCCAACCAGCTTACCACAGTCTTTACACCTTTCAGGAGTAGAAACGTGTTCGGTACATATGTGACATACAGATGCCTAACTCTCAGAACTGAGGGCTCCAGAAGAAATAAAGCAACCCTTAGAAAAAAAAGCAACATGTACATTCACAAAGCGAAAGAAAAAAAAGGATGTAAAAAGGACACCTAGACCAGAAGGAGGGCAACAGAAAGTAACAGAGGGCAGAAGGGAGGGACAGAATACCGCAACAGTGAGAGGCATGATACCTACTTTTATGGTAAGATCTTACACAACTGTACTATATTGTTCCTTATCACTTTTGCAGTACTGTTTACTCTTGGGAGAGCACAAAAGCTACTGTAAAGTATGGCAGGAGGAAGGCAGAGAATAGCACTCCAAAAACCCACGAAGGATGGCTCTGGAAAAACCCAAGTTGGCCCTGGAAATGCCATCTAACTTGGAATGTTTGGTAAAAGTGTGAACAGAAGACCAAGTATCAGCTTCCAAGATAGATCTACTATCCAGAGCCTTGAAAAAAAGCAACAAAAGTGACCACTGCCCTAGGAGAATGAGCATGAACAGAAGTAGAAAGCTGCTTGCTATGAAAAGAATAGCAAAAAGAAATGGCCTTAGAAATCCAAGAGATTAAGTGCTTATATACTGACAAATTAAATTTCCTGGAATGAAAGGAAACAAAAAGCTGTTCAGATGTCCCGATATGTTTTGTCTTCTTTAGGTAATGTCTGAGCTGTATACGTAAATCAAAGTAGTGAAGAACAGTCCCACTAGAATTCTGTGGAGAAGGGAAAACGGGAGGAAGATGAATGGACTGATTCAAGGACAAATCACTGTTCACCTTGGGCATAAAAGGACACACACCCTGTCATTGTGGAAAAAAAAAAAAAAG
Source organism: Protopterus annectens (assembly GCF_019279795.1). NCBI lineage: Eukaryota > Metazoa > Chordata > Ceratodontiformes > Protopteridae > Protopterus > Protopterus annectens. The sequence continues at coordinate 172,150,051 of NC_056738.1, forward strand.
AGGTGGAACTGCCATGGGTGCTTGAAGTTCAGAGTCCCTCTTAGAAGACATAAGAGCCACCAAAAATAATGTTCAATGTTGTAGAGAAAATGAAACTACAGGCACAAAAGGCGGCTGAGTCAATTTATCCAGAACTATATTAAGGTCCCAATAAGGAAGAAAATGCTTTTTTGAAGGGAATATACAGGACACCTTTCAGAGATTGTTTAACTTCAAATCTCAAAGGCAGTGGTAAATTCAGAGGAAGACATGTGAAAACTGCTGACAAATGATGCCAAGGTAGAATTGAGCAACTCACACAAATAAGAAAGAACAGTAGGAATACCTACAGAAAAGGGCTCCAGGTCATGCTTGAGTCACCAAGCAGAAAATCTTTTCCATTTAGTTACACAGGATTTTCAAGTCTTGGGTTCTTTGACCTCCTGCAAAACCTGAAGCACTTCCTCAAAAAATAGATGTTTGAAAGAAATCAAAACCCTATCACCCAAAGTGCCAAGTGAAGAGTGGGCAAGTGAGGGTGAATGAGAGATCCCTTGTCCTTTATGAGAAGTTCCATCCTGTTAGGTAACTTGTGATGACTGGCCCTGGCTAGATGAAGTATGAGGGTGAACCAGTGCTGTCTGAACCAAAAGGGAGTTACCAGCAATAAGTTGGCCCTACCCCACGTGATTTTGTGCAGGGCTTTTGTAATAAAGGAAAAGGGGGAAAGGCATACAGGAACAGCCCTTTCCAAGAAAAAGATATGATGTCTACTTTTCAAGCCAGAGTTCTTGGCACACTAATAGAAATGAGGAAGGTGCCCCTTCTGAAGGGAGGTAAAAAGATCTACTTGGAGTACCCCACTGATGTACAATCTCCAAAAACACCTCCCCATGAAGCATCCATTGAGGATTTGTCCTGGACCTGCTCAAAGACTCTACCACTAAATTGTGCTCTGAACGAATGAAGACCGCCTGACGATTGTGCTCTGAACGAATGAAGACCGCCTGACGAACTAAGTGATGGTGGACTTCAAAATCTCAAACTTGAACTGTCAGTCTGTAAAATAGGAAAGACTCTGTGCCCCTTGCTTGTTGATGTGCCACATAACTGTAGTATTGTCTGTAACAACCTTTAGAGGTCCTGGAAGACAGAAAGAGTGAAAAGCCTGGAAAGCTGGAAGTAGAGCTCTTATATCTTTGATACTGATGTGGTCTGCCAGTTTTTGAGGGAACCAAAGACCCTGGATTTTAGGTTGCCGGAGGAGGCATCTCAACCATGATCAGAAGTATCTGTGTGCAGCTCCTAAGTAGGAAGAGAGACCTGAATCCATGAAAACCTGGTAAATCTACCAGCATAGCTCAAGATTCAGATATGGCGAGAGGAACCAGATACTCCAGAGAATGGTAGTACTGGAGCCAAGCAGTCTTGAGATACTACTGAAATTTCCTCATATGAAACTTGGCAAAGGGAAGCACGGGAATGGTGGATGCCATGCATCCCAGAACTCAGAGAAATTTCTTTGGAGAAAGAACTGAAGGAGGAAAAAGAGACCAAAAATAAACAGTCAAAAAGGGGACCATGGGAGGCAACAGACAAGTCAGCACTGGAATGGTCTAAACACTTGGTCTTGAGAGAGTCAACACATACTTTTTGAGAATGATGGTGAACACCACACTGCACAGAAGAAGCACACTGAAGTGTTGATTCTGAAGCAGGAGCTGCCAAAAGGGGGTCGAAATTAAAACATCATCCAAATAAGGGAATATTTGAATTCTCTGAAGTCTGCAGAAGGCTACCACAAGGGCCAGACATTCGGTAAAGACCCTTGCAGCTGCAGAAAGACCAAAATGCAAAGCAGAAAACTGATAATGAGAGGGAAAAACACAGAAATGTAAAAACTTCCTGAAGAGAGGGTGAATAGGAATGTGGAGATGAGCATTCTTCAAATCCAGAGATACTAGGAAGGCTTGAAGAAACAGCAGTGGGAAACGAGTCAAAGAGACAACATCCTGAAAGAAGGGACCTTAAGAAAGATGTTGAGGAAAGGCAGGTCTAGAATGGGCCTCCATGACCCCTCCTTCCTGGTAACCAAAACATTCTGGAATAAATGCCTCTTTCCTGCGGAGACAAGGGAACAGGTTGGATGGTTCCCCTGGTACACCAAATCCTGCAGAACCAAATAAGGGAGCTGGCAAGGGGGAGGCTGAGGAAGGAACTTCCAAGCCATAAAATAAACATTCTGGATAATGGAAAGAACCCAAGCATCTGTGGTTATCTGTTGCCAAACAGGAAAAGAAGCAGCTAGCCTGAGGAACAGAGGAATCTAGCCAAAGAGAAGGGGGAGGCTGCAAGCCAGATTTCTGAGGAAAAGAGGGTTTCTGGCTAATAAAATTTGGAGGGGGCTTGTCAAGGAAAATACACTTAGGAATGCCCTTGTTTCCTAGCAGGCTAAGGGTTAGATGGATAATTTCTCTGGAAAATAGGGACAGGGAAACAAAGATTTGCTTCAAGTCCAGCATAACCTTACTCTTACCCTTATCCTGAAGGGTTTTTAAAAATTTCTGCAACAGCAATGCCAAAAAGATCCTGGTTGTCTAAGGGGGAATCTGATAATTTGGCCTTAATATCTTCAGTAGGCCTGAAGACACAACCAAGAGTATTAGAAGTCAGGTACTTATCATAACTTAATATCTCTGTTGTCCAATTTCATTATGAATCATGAATGGGTCTTCAGATCTGTCATCAGATCCAAGCCAGCCATTTCTCAGACATATTATCTGAGCCTCAAACTCCTCCCTGTCCCATGATGCCTCACGCCTCCTTAAACCCTCAGATTGAGTTTGTTGCCCCTTCCTCAAGATGGTCATCTCAGAGATAACAGTAATACAAAGACAAAAGACCTCCCAGAGTCCAAACTAGGAACCAGTGGGTTACATAGTCCTCTAGATCGCTCTCAGCTGCACAAGAAAGGGGGAAGGAGGGTGGGATGTGATGCATAATGAAACTGCACAACACGGATACCAAGTTATGGTAAGTACATAACTTTTAATCTGAAGTTGCCCATTTCATTATGCATCACGAATGGGTCAGAGTCCCCAGCTACATTAACCCTGGGAGGACCTCAATGAAGTATATGCCTGAGCACTGCTGAACCGAAAGAGGATGTGTTAAAGGAAATGATGTCCAGCTTGTAATCAGACACAAATGCATGGGCTGTGGACCAAGTAGCTACAGTATAGATTTCAATTAGCGTTCTAGCAGAAAAAGCTGAAGAAATCGACACTGATCTAGTGGAATGGGCTCTTACCGGCCGGGGAAATTGCTTGCCTTCCTGAGAATAAACTGTGGAAATACATTCCTTAATCCATTTATCTAAAGCAATCTTAGATACAGCCTGACCCAACCTGTTTGGTGAAAAGGCAATGAACAACTGCTCTGACTTTCTATGAGGTCTAGTTCTATGTAGGTAGAAACATAACTGCCTGTGAATGTCCAAAGAATGTAATATGTATTCTCCTTTAAGTAATTGGGAAAGAACACAGGTAAATGAATGGCATGGTTTCATGGTCACCTCCGAAGCGTCCTTTGGAATGAAGGAAAGATTCATCTTAAGAGAAACTCTATCCTTGAAAAAGGTTATGTACAGTGGTTGAGAAGATAGAGCCTGCAATTCTGAAACTCTTCTGGCTGACAAACTAGCCACAAGAAAAGCCATCTTCCATGACAAACACTTCAGCTTGCAACTACTAGCAGGTTCAAAGGGTTTTTGGGTGAGACCTTGGAGTACTAAAGTAAGATCCCAAGGGGAAGAAGGGTCCTTGATTGGAGGTCTTGGCTGAAAAAACCCTTTTAAGAATGCCTGACAGTGTTTGGAAGAAGAAAGGTTAGAGGGAAACCCAGCTACCTTCCCAATATGGAAATTTGCAATAGCTGTAAGCTGCACCTTTATTGTAGAAAAAGGATATCCCTCGTGGAAAAGCGAACTCGGAAACATAAAGACATCCAGAACTGAGACTGTAAAGGGGTCTATATTCCTATGTGAAGCCCAGATGGAAAACGTTTTCCATTTGTTACAATAGATCTTTGTGGAGGGCTTTTGAGAGGCAAGAATAAGGTTGTGGACAGGTGAAGGATGCCTGGACTTTAGCAAAATTACTGGAAGTGGAGAAACCAAGCGGTTAGTTTGATGGAACAAAGACTAGAGGTCTGTCATTCCATCGGATGTGAGATGAGATGAGATCTTGTTTGGGATCCAGCATCCATGGAGGATATTTGCTGTGAGACCGCAGAAAAGGGAACCATATCTTACGAGGCCATAGAAGGGCAGGATAAGACTGGTCTTCAACCTGTTGACTTTCTGTAAACTTTGGGTATCAGGGGGATCGAATGATAAGCATAAAGGCGACCCGGGGCCAATTGTGGACTACAGCATCCCTGGATGACTCCCCCACAGAGGGGATTAGAGCGAAGTACCTGCTGCATTTGTTGTTTGGGGGAGGCAAACAGATTGCAGCAAGGTTGGCCCCAATGGCTGAAAATCCTATTTGCTGCTTACTGGTTCAGGAATCACATGCGAGGACTCAAAACTGACCTGTTCAAATTGTCTGCCAGAATGTTGGATTCTCCCGGGATGTGTACTGCAATGAGAAAGCGGTTTGAAGCAATTGCCCATTCCCAGATCCTCATAGCTTCTCTGCAGAGTGGGTAAGACAAGGTTCCCCCCGCTTGTTGATGTGCCATACCACTGATATGTCATCTGTCAAGATTGCAATCATCCCTAGAAAGAGGCAGTGCTGAAAGGCTTGCAATGTGAGGAGGACTGCCCCCATTTCCAGGATATTTATGTGTAATCTGGTCTTTGTAGGGGACCACATGCCTTGGGCCATCCGTTCTCTGAAAACGTCCCCCACCCCAACAAGGAGGTGTCTGTGGTCACTATCGCCAAAGGAGGTGGAAGGACAAAAGGCCTGCCTAGACAAAGATCATCTGTGAGCATCCACCACTGCAGATGTCATCTGAAAATTGCAGTAAGTTTGATCAGGGTTAATAATGGTTGATGCCAGATGGACCATTGAACCGCCAGAGTCCACTGGAGAACTCGCATGAAGAACCTGGCTACAGGCACCAGACAGATGGCAGCCGAGATGGAGCCCAAGGCTGTGACAACTAAGCAAGCTGAAGGAGATGGCGTGTCTAGTGGGCATTGTACCTGCTGCCTGAGAGACAATATCCTCTATAAGGGAAGAGCTGCGACTTGCATTACCGTGTTCAACCGAGTCCAAATGAATTCTGTGTCCCAGACTGGGACCATCTTGGGTTTTGCCATGTTCACTGTGACTCCCAGGTGGTGAAACAAGCACATCACCTGAATCGCCTGGAGTAGTTGATGCCTTGTGGGTGCTGTTAGGAGCCAGTCCTCCAGGTAGGGGAACGCCCAGAATCCTTGCAGACCGAGATGCGAGACGACCACTGCCATGCATTTGGTGAACACCCAGGGAGGGGCAGTGGTGAGGCCAAAAGGCAGTGCTCTGAACTGGCAATGATCATTCCTCAGCCAGAAGTATAGATATTTCCTAGAGCGCCTGTCTATTTTGATATGATAGTATGGATCCTGGAGATCCACAGAGTGGGTAAGACAAGGTTCCCCCCGCTTGTTGATGTACCATACCACTGACATGTTGCCTGTCAAGATTGCAATTGTCCCTACAGGGAGGCAGTGCTGAAAGGCTTGCAATGTGAGGAGGACTGCCCGCATTTCCAGGACATTTATGTGCAATTTGGTCTTTGTAGGGGACCACATGCCTTGGGCCATCCGTTCTCTGAAAATGTCCCCCACCCCAACAGGGAGGTGTCTGTGGTCATTATCGCCAAAGGAGGTGGAAGGACAAAAGGCCTGCCTAGACAAAGATCATCTGTGAGCATCCACCACTACAGATGTAGTCTGAAAATTGCAGTAAGTTTGATCAGGGTTAATATAATGGTTGATGCCAGATGGACAACTGAACCGCCAGATTCCACTGGAGAACTCGCATGAAGAACCTGGCTACAGGCACCAGACAGATGGCAGCCGAGATGGAGCCCAAGGCTATGAGAACTAAGCAAGCTGAAGGAGATGGCGTGTCTAGTGGGCATTGTACCTGCTGCCTGAGAGACAGTATCCTCTATAAGGTAAGAGCTGCGACTTGCATTACCGTGTTCAACTGAGTCCAAATGAATTCTGTGTCCCAGACTGGGACCATCTTGGGTTTTGACATGTTCACTGTGACTCCCAGGTGGTGAAACAAGCACATCACCTGAATCGCCTGGAGTAGTTGATGCCTTGTGGGTGCTGTTAGGAGCCAGTCGTCCAGGTAGGAGAACACCCAGAATCCTTGCAGACCGAGATGCAAGACGACCACTGCCATGCATTTGGTGAACACCCGGGGAGGGGCAGTAGTGAGGCCAAAAGGCAGTGCTCTGAACTGGCAATGATCGGTCCTCAGCCAGAAGTATAGATATTTCCTGGAGCGCTTGTCTATTTTGATATGATAGTATGCATCCTGGAGATCCACAGAGCACATCCAGTTGTTCTCATGCATGAGCGGCAGAATGGACTTTACCATAACCATGCAAAACTTTGACTTCCTGACAAACAGATTCAAACTGCTTAGATACAGAATGGATCATAGGTCCCTGGTCGTCTTTGGCATAAAAATGAAGCATGAGAAGTTCTGCATCCTTATTGTTAAGTTGAGACCCGCTAGATGACTCTTTTGTCTAGAACGTTTTGTACTTCTAGAAGGGCATTCTCCCTCTGACTGGGTAGCATGTTAGGGGGACGCACCCAGGTGTGGGGAGGAGGAAGGGAATAGGTAACATAGTAGCCTATGGATATAATGTTTAACACCCAAGCGTCATTTGTTATATCTACCTAGGCTGCTGGGTCCAAGGATAGTTGCCCCACCCCGACTGCCTCCAGAGTAGGACAGTCAGGCAGTGCTTCAGGAGTGCTGAAAGGGCCTATCAGAGAAGATTTCCCTGAAGCCCTGGTTCTGTAGCCTCTCCCTCTGGGGCAGTGTCTGCCATTGAATCCTCTCCCTCTGCCCCTGGAAGAGGATTCATCTTGCAAATTGGGAAAGGCCCCTTGGGATTTGCAGAACCACATCTCCTTTCTGCTCCGTTGGTTCCTGGAAAAGGTCCACTGGAGGGAAGAACATTTGATCCCTACAGCTGACAGAGTCTTGCCCTCCTGTTCATTGCGGGCAAGAGTCTCCTTAACTGATGGTCCGAACAAAGAGGAACCATCAAAGATGGCATTAATGAACAACATTTTGAAGGGGTCTGCAAACCCACACAGTCTCATCCAAGCATGTCTTCTGTGGGCTATGCCTGAACCAGCCACTTGACAGGTTTCCTCTCCCATGTGGGCAATGAGCCTCATTCAGAAGTTAGCAATCGAAGCCATAGTATTCCCTGTGTGGAGAACTTCTTGAAGTTTTTCTCCAACAGCGACTGCACCAGAGATGTGGAAAGTTCCCTCACCAGGTCTCTCTGGAGGTGAGTGAAGTGTGCCAGGTAATTCAATGCTCTCAGTGGAAAAGTGGTTGAAGCATACACCCTATACCTATGTCTGTCCAAGGCCAGAGACTCTTTGTCCAGGGGATGGACAGCAGAGTACTGTTTGGTGAGCAGTTTCTTGGTGGTTGCTGACACAACAATGGCATCAAATAGGACACCTTTACGCCAGAAAGGATGATCATGGGGGAGGACTAAGGTACTTATCTGCACGCTTTGGGATTAGTTCCATGGTGTCAGGCTCCTTCCAAGCCTGGAAAGGGATGAGGTCAATAAATTGGTCCACCAGTGGGGTCACCCAGGATGTAGATGGTCTCATCCCGAACCCCTCCAGGAACAATGACTCCTCAAAGGAAGGGGGTTGGGAGGACCATCCACCCTTTTGCTTCAGGATTTCTAAGATATCTCCAAAGGAAATGTCGTCTGGTAGAGATCGTGGGGGGGGGGGGGGGCTTCCCCTTCATTAAAGTCGGTGTCCTCTGTCAAAGACTCCAAGGGGGAGTCATTGTCCTTCCTCTTGCAATGACTCATCCAGGGGACTTCTTCCACAGGTTACTGGGGGAGGACTTGAAAGACAGGGGAACACCTTGATGAGGGGTTGGCTGGAGGCTCTCAGGGAGGGGCTGACCATGGATCAGATAGATAAGAGCAAAGCTTCAATCCACAGAGGACTGGGAAGGGCCTGGCAGAGGAAGGACCATGTTTTGAGGTGTCAAGAAAGCCCTCTCTGCCACCTGGAATACAAAGGATGCCAGGGAAGCCCCCCACCCCAGAGGCCAAAGCCCCTAAGGAAGAAAGACAAGGCCACTCCAGATCAGACATCGACAGAGGGCACTGGACCCAAGCTATCGAAGGCTGAGGCCCCCAGAGAAAGGGATGGCTCCAAGAAGGACAAGGTCAGAGCCAACACCAACACAGAGGTTCCAGGACCTGCTCTGCTCGGACTTTATTGGAGGCAAGCCAGTCTGGGGCACTGCAGGAGTCAGAGAAAGGAGTATTCCATGATCCAATGCTGGTCCACTCTGGATCATCAGGCCCAGCAACTCCAAAGCGGAGCAGGTTGGAGGAGGAGGCTGAGGTATCAGGGTCAGAGCTTCACGGATACAACCTGGGTCGCAGAAGGCAAAATCCCCTGCTGGATCTGGGCTTTGAGGAAACATCTCATCATCCGATCCATATCAGAAGAGAGCCAAGAGGACAGGGAAGAATGTGTCGACCTCACTGGTGATGAACTTGGCCTGGTGGTCTGAGCAGGGGAGGGAGCCTTGCTCCTGTGTGGAGTATAACTCCAAGACCTGCGATCCGGGCGGGTGTGACTCGGAGTCTACTCCTGAGACAAGGAGCTATGGATCCTAATGACCTCCAACTGCCCCGAAAGACTGCTCAAACCTGAGGTCAAGAGATCTGGCAGGCTGAGAGGTTTAGTCAGTGCCAACTCCCCTGGATCCATGGAACCTCTCGGATCTGGAAAGAAGTGAACTGCAGATGGATCCGATGGGGAAGGATCTGAAACTTCCTTCATTTTTCAGAAGCATAAGCAGAGTTCCCAGGACTCCAGAGGATTGAAGAAGCCCTCTCAAGATGAGCTCACTTCTCCTATCTGCAAAGGCCTGGGGATTGAAGGCCGAGCAAATGTTGAATAGCATCTTCAAGTGCCCTGGACCCAAGCAATATATGCACCTCTTGTGGGCATCAGATTGGGGAATCTTATGCCCACAACAGGTACACCTCTTAAAACCGGAGGGTTTCCCTGGTTTGTCTGACATGCTGCCAGGTACTCACACAAACATGCACTCTCAGACACCACTAACTACAACAATTAGACTAAAAACTTAAAAATAGTGGTAAAGCATTTTTAATTTTAAAGAGAAAGGAGAAAGGGAAAGAAGAGACAATGAAAAGGGTGGGAAGGACCTAAAGCTAGCAAAAACTAAAGTAGCTTAGCAGGAGGGGAGGTAGTAACTAGCTTTAAGTTGAACTTTAGGTTTAACTATTTAGAGAGAAAGAAAGAAAACACCAAGAGAAAAATTCAAAAACTTTACCTAAACTGGAAGGTGGCTCACAATCGTGACTGTCTGTAATAGCGGCAAATGAGATCCGAGGGTTTGAGGAGGAATGAGGCACCATGGAACAGGGAGGAGTTTGAGGCTCGGATCGCATGTCTGATATATGGCCAGCTTGGTTCAGAGGACGGATCTGAAGATCCATTCATGATGCAAAATGAAATGGACATAAGATCTCCTCATTACAGATCCAAATATGGTTGCCCTACAGGAGGCATTAGCAGCATCACAACTGTATTTAATGGAACGGTGAGCCACCTGAGGCAGAACTCAAAAGAGAAAGTCTTACTGCCTGAATCAGGCATATTAGTCAAAATCCCCCAAGTTGGAAGAGAAAAGCCGGGGCATACCTAGTCATATGGGTCTGTTAATTAATGGCCCTGTAGGCCAAAGTAGCAGAAGTATACACTTTTTTTTTCCCAAACCTCTCCATAGCACAGCTGTCCTAATCAAAAGGTAAAAGCTTGGAAGAGGATACCAGTTTGGATGGCTCATCTGTGGATGTAGAAACAACAGCAGGAACAGATGAAGAACTTCTATATAAAAACTTCACGGGATCTTCAAGGACTTTATAAAATCTGTCTTGCTTCTTAGGGGCTGAAAGTCTGAAAGTCAGGAGACTGAGAAGCTGCAGAACAAGTATCCAAAAGAGTAGCTAAAACAAGAGGACTGCAAAAGGTCAGGGTGAGTCCATTTGAAAGAATTCATGGTATCTTTTTTGAACATCAGAAAGCTAAGAACAATCCCACTTAAAGTGTTCCACCATGCAGATCACTGCATCCCCAAAAGATAATTCTTCAAATGGAGAATCGGGGACAGTAAATCTTCCTCATCAGACCCCAAGGCGTGAGGAGAGGGGCTCTGGGAGGAATATGCCAAATATTTTTCACCAGCATCCAACGCTTCATTAGAAGAATCAGAATCTCTATGCCTCTTAGAAGGGGTGGAAGACCGGGGGCAGAAGTAGGGACACACAAACCTTGTGGAGGTTTGATGGCCATAAGGGCATTGAAAAGCCCCTGAATAAAAGTTCTGTCATTCTTTGTGAGGAACATTAACCACAGAAGCCACTTTTTTTGTTTCTTTTTTTAAAGGAATACCTGTTTTAACAAATCTAGGTGGTTCAGACACTTGTCTAGATTCGATGAGGGTACCAGGCACCTCTTCCCTAACTAATATGTGGGGAATCCTCCTAAGCTCCTCAGATATAATCAGACATGGTTTCCCTTCTACAGCTGCACCAGACATATGCACAGCCTTGTTGGAAGTGTGGGTAGACAGCTCCATGTTGGCCTCCAACTGCGTCACAACAGAGGGAATTAACACTGATACAAGACAGTCCTCGGGTTCTTCATCCAACCCAATGGAGATGACTGGTGGATGCAGGACAGCAACAGGATCAGTATGTGCCTTTTTGATTTTTTCCTTAAGTAGCAGTTGATCATCAGGGCAGTTGGATTTGGCCGTGGAACCCTGAGCCAAAAGCTTCAGTTGTTGGTTTTCTAAATATATAGAGAGGGATGACAGATTACTGCAGAGTTTCCTAGGGATAAGCCCCTGACAAATCTCACATTGTGTATGGTCATGTGTAGCACCCAGACAAAAAGGCACTTCAAATATCTATATGGGGAATCTGCCTCACATACACTCATTTTCCCTTCCTGGATGACATGAAAACAAACTACAAGGGGGAAAAAAGGAAGGTACCCTAATAGGGCACTTATCCTTAGAAGTGCACGAAAGATGAATCAACTTGATGAATGGCGTACAGACCAAATTCAGAGGTAGCATTCAGATGGGCGGCAAAGAACTTCTGAGGATTAGGTGTCTGTATGTCACATACGTACCTTATGCCTAGTGCATAGGACATGCGTCTGATGTACAACACCTGGAAGGTGTAAAGGCTTTAATATGCTGACTGGATGCTTGGCTATCATCCCAAGAGTAAATATATCCTGCTGAGGATAACATTAAGAATGAATCAAATAAGGAAGGACATATAAAATGTACTCAACAAAATGTGAGCCAGCATGTTGAAAGGAATTCTGTTTCTCATTCCTCCAACAACAGTAGAGCCCACAGACAGAACCTGCCACTGAAACTTTTTCTAGTGCATCAAAGGAAAACAATTGAGTGACAGAAAAAGCACAGATGCCGATGAGAAAAACAAGGAACACATTGGATTTGAACCAGAGACCAGTGTTAGGTGATTGACAAGAGGAAAAACTGGAAAGTCAGAAACCTGAAAGTAGAAAATAAACTGCCAAGGGATATTTCTATAAGATGCAGATGAGAAATAGAAATGTGCTACAACAAGAAGGGAAGGAAAAAAAAAGCCTGGAAGTTTGTGGAGTATTTTAGACTGTCGTCAAGGACCACATCACATCATTTTCCACATTGTCATTGAAGTCTAAAAGGATAATGAAGGAAGTGAAGAAGAAACTAAGTAAAAAAGCTTTCTTTCTTTCTACAATGTGTATACATTGTAAGCAAGAGAGTTATTTCTCTTCTCTTAATATGTGTACAACAAATTTCTTGAAATCAAATGCATGTTACAGTGCAAATGTACAGAATGCACAAATATTCTAAATGTGAAGGGGATGGGAGTTCTTATCAGGGACCATTGTTAATGTCAGTGATAAAGTAGCCATAGCTAGGGTGGGGCGAAGGGGACAACCTCCTCAGGCGCAAAGTGTTAGAGGGCAAAAGCAGACATCAGATCCTAATTACTCTGTAGTTCAATACCATTTGCTGTCGAACCTGAATGTTGTAATGTTTCGTGTGTGTGCTTGCTATAATTGAAGAGAAAAAATATTCGTTTCTCTCTCTCTTTTTTTTTTTTTTTTTTTTAACTAAAAGATGAGCACTGTAGCAATCTGTGCACAACATTAACTGTAGCAACTGCTTGTAGGAAAAAGACCCAATTGGCTCCTGCATTTCAGGAGCCCCAGGTACCTGATTCACAGACCCTTTTTCTTTTTCTCCTCAATAATATTGAGTTGTCATATCAAGGAATGGCTCCAGGCACTAGAGCCAACTACACCTCTAGAAAATAGGAATGTACTTTTTTTTTTTTCTTATTTACCAGCACAGCTTTGCAAATGGCTCATGCAGATATAAGCAAAATATCCAAAAATGACTGGACTGTGTACATAGGTTCATAGTTTGGTACTAGGATAACTGCCCTTGCGAGTCATTTTAAGCCTAGCCAATTATCCCTTGTGAGACTCAAACCCTGCACCTTGTGTTTGTAAGGCAAGCACCTTAACCATTAGGCCACCCTCCCAACCCTGTGGATTAAGAAACTTTAAAATTAGTACTTAAAGAAGGGACAGGTAGCTCAGTGAAAAATAAATGAAATCTGTTATACTTTAGTAAATATAAAATAAATAAATACATACAGGCAAAAACATTCCTCCACACTAATAACTACCTCAGTGTGATTCATAACGATACAGTATCTATTCATTTATTGACAGCCAGAGCACTTTTTTCAGTTAACTGAGAGTACGTAAGTTGTTTTTACATCTGGGATGAAAGCTGAGATGAGACAAGAAAGGATGGTGTGGGATCAGAATGGAAAACGAGCTCTGATGTGCATTGCCTGCATGAATAAACCTAACACTAGAATGTGTGAAGCCTGTAGCTGGCATTTAAATTCCACCTAAAAAGCTACTACTAAAGAGTTTAAGAGAATAATGAGAAAGGTAATTAACTTCTAGAAGGGAATATTCATGGGTGGGGACTGGAACCTGAAATGCAATGATGAAGATGCATCACGGAGAGGCAGGGTACAAGGAAAATATAACACAAGAAGGCAGACTTCTGAGGAAATATGAGACTATAGGGAATGAAAGATGTGAAATTACAAGCAAGAACCCGTACAGAATCTACATATTATTCTCTAAGGTAAAACAAATGGGCTAGATTAGACAGAATATTTCACAAGTGCATAAGTATTTAATTGACAGTTTTGAAACATTTGCATTTTCTTATAGAATACTCGGGTTACTTAGAAAAATACATAAAGGATCAGAAGCAAGGATCAGGGTGAGAGGGTTCCTCTCTGTCAATCTGGGTATGAACAGAGAAACCAAACAGAGGTATCCTCTTTCTCCTTTGTTATTTGACTTATATTAAGAGCAGCAAATACAAGGTAACCGCATATTCCAGAGTATAACTGGTAAAGTATTTAAGAAAAAAACAGTCTTATTTGCAAATATTATTTTGCATTTGATGTTGTCTTTCGGCTTTTCCCAGTTAGGGGTCGCCACAGCGGAACTCCAGTCCGCTAATGATTGGCAGTAGATTTTCACGAAAACCGAGGTGCCAGCTCGACGTTCAACCTTCAACGAAGGCACGCCCATTTACGCATGTCTTTCGAACGCCCACCCAACCACGGGGAGGACATGCAGACTCCACACAAAAGGCACTCCCCATATTTCATTGCTGTGGAATATTTTGAGACAGTTTCATTTTTTTTTAAGATATAAAGCACATGAAGACAAAACAAAGGCTACAGCAATAAGCCATGTTCCCACACGTGAACTAGTTCAGCAATACTCATACTTACGGCAAAAAGATAAGATGAAATATTTTGGTGTTTGGATTAGAAATTATTCTATTATGGCAGCTAAGGATATGTGGGAAGCGACTAAACAAAAACTTAATACAAAAAGAGAGAAGATGAAAGTTCATGACAATGGATATGGATAGCAAGGTATAAGCAGGGAAAATGTTTCTAGTTTCCTTAGTATTGTACACAGGTCAGGCATATTTTTATTAACTAGAAGAGAATTTATGGACCACAATTAAAGAATCGAAAGAATTTATTGGGGGGAGGGGTCAAGAGTTAAGTGGGATACTTTGTTTACACTTCAGAGTTACACAATTAATGTACAGCACAAGCAGAAGGCTACAAATCAAAGTGGAAGGAAAAGAAGTTGAAAAAGGGGGAAAGGTTCACAAAACACGGATTTTTTGATGCAGGCACTTAATATTCTGTATGGCGGTACTGTTCTCCTTATGTGCACAAAGTAGAACAACATATTTTGAAAACTTAGCCAATGTGAGAATGAAGAAAACAGACTTTACCAACAGGGATAACTTTAAAAAGGTGCACAAAAAAGAAGCAAGAGGGACTAGAATATATTCGTGAAATTCAGCAAAGGGACCATGTTATTGGGAGTAAATAACTACAGAAAGAAAAGTCACACTGTGGTATGAGGTCAAGAAGAAATCTGGACTGCAGGTTGGAGACTGCTTTCCCTAACAAGGATTTATAACGGTATCAACATAGAGACAGGGATGGGGAACAGGGTTAAATTAAAGACTATCTCTGGTTGAGTTTACAGTTATGTCTAGAACTGAAGTTATGGTTAAAAAATATAGTTATTAGGGCATATAAAATAATGCTCGACAACATTAAGAATCAATCAGAAAAGGTTAGACAAGGCTGTGAAATCAGAATGAAAACAGGAAAGGCAATATACAAAGAAACATGGGAAAGATATTTGTATGGCTCCCAAGCATGCAACAAAATCTAGAATGTTTAGGATTATTGCATGTGTTTGCACAGGTATTTTTATTCTCCAAGTAGATTTTAGAGATTTTTTTCACAGGTGGACAGCAAATGCTAGAGATGTAATTGGAAAGACAGGGGTACCTGGAAACATTTTTTTTTTTTAAAGTAACGAGTTGATAGATTTTAGAAACTTCCTAGCGGGTACTTTGTCAGAAATGCTGGTGGAACAAATTATTCTAACAAAGGAAATTAAGCTTTTGTGCTGGGATATAGAAGATGAACTGCCTAGACACAATAAGGTGCAACTAAGTGCAATGCTGTTGGCTGCCAAAAAAGAAATCACTAGGAAATGGAAATAAAAAAAAAAAAAGTCAACTGTAAAATAATTGCTGAATGTTGTACAGAAGATAAAAGAACTGGAGTTGGGATCTTTAGAAGAGGGAAAGAGTAAACTACAAATAAATAAGTGGAATGTTTGGGAATAATACATACAGAATAGTGTTCAAGAGGAGAGATATTTCAGGGAAGGCAGAACTTGAGCAATATGTAATATTAAATTGAATTAATCTTTAAGACAAAATCATGTGCGCAATGTGTACAAAGGAATAAATGTTGTAATGTTTTTTTCTCCTTTATATCTGAATGCATAGTCATACTATTATGCTTTGTGTGATGTTAATAAAAATTAAAAGATACATAAACTTCACAACAAAATTAATGTCAAAGATGGGGTGGTAGTTTTCCAAATTACTTGAATCAATAGATGATTTATTGAGTACCAGAATTATCAAGGGCTCTTCCGACACAGATAGAAAAAATCTTCATCAAGGATGATCAAAAAAGTGTGGAAAATAGTACCTACAGATCTGAGGCAAAACATAAGAAACCTTGAAGATCCTGTATCCAGCTGGCAGTCAATTGGATGCAGAGTTGAAAACACACCAAATGGCATCCTCTGCGTTTTTCAGTCTACATGCAAAAACAGTGCAGCCCCCTAACACCAAAGGAGTAAATTTCATACAAATCTTAAGGGCTGCTCAGCTTATCCATGTTTGAAAGAATGCTGCCAGATGACAATAAGCACCAAAGATCTCACTAAACAGAAATGTGTCTTCATACATCAGCTCTCCACTTGGTATACTAAATACTGGACATCCAAACTAAACTTTCTGCCAAACAAGCAAGTTGTCCTCCACTTATGTTCTAGCTGTCACTACATGGAGCTTATGATCAAACATGAGAATGTCTATATCGTCAACTATA
Source organism: Protopterus annectens (assembly GCF_019279795.1). Classification (NCBI taxonomy): domain Eukaryota; kingdom Metazoa; phylum Chordata; order Ceratodontiformes; family Protopteridae; genus Protopterus; species Protopterus annectens. Next base: position 172,166,437 of record NC_056738.1, read on the forward strand.
GCCAAGTTATAGGAAAACCACTATAAGGACTGGATCCATTGCAGTTATCAAACAGAACAATCAATGTTATGCTAATCCTACTGTGGACTGGTTCAGAAAATTAAGAATATTTCAAAATATCAGTGGAAGCTCAAACCTGACATGAATGAGGTGATGGTCTATCCAATAACCCTGTTGCATAAAGAGATCCTTGGTGAGAAGACCAGCCTGAAGACCAAGTGAAAAGAAATACCAGCTATGTGGGTAAACAGCAGTGACAATGCAGTTAAAGAACAAACTCTCCAAAAGACTAAGCAGTTCCTTGGCAAGACTGTATGATTTATCAACACAGGCACTGCATTACAATCATCCAAAAATCAACCGTCTGGGACATTCTTGCACTTCATCAATGACAATATTAGAGAAATGCTGCAGAAGTGCTCCTAGGAAAATGGGTGGATATTACACAAGGAGAAATTACCTCTTCACCACTGTACCAACTATACACTCAAAGGTGGTGGAACTTCCAATACTCAGCAAGCATACTTCTAGCAATATAAAAAAAATGGCAAAACCATCATAGATACTACCCTGCCCAGATCAGTGAGATGAGAAACAGATGAGAAACACAAATATGGAGACAGTGCAACTGTATAAGTAAACTTACCTTAACAGTAGATGTTCGAATGATCACTGCTGTAGTAGCCCAAGTTATATGGGTTACATCCTGCTAAGGATATAACAGTTGGCCAGTTTCCAAACCTTCATGGCACCTTCCACACACCTAAACTATTAGACAGCTCAAACTAAGCTGGCTAAAACAATGATTTGACCACAAAGCCCTTCAAAGCTTTGGTGCCAACTGAGACAGGGAGACTAAGCCCTGACAGGATACTGCAAGGAAAAACAAAAACAGATGTCCACACTCTGGAAACAAAAAATGCACCAAAAAAACAAAGGGGATGGAGGGAGTGGCTACTACAGCAGTGATCATTCAAAAATCTACTGCTATGGTAAGTTTACTTACATAACCGTACCATATTCAAGACATTGTTCACTATTACAGTAACAAAGCTATATGAGTAGATTACCATATCTTAGAATGACTGACAAGTGCAATTTGAAATGATCAAGAGCCCTTGCAGAATGGTCCTAGCAAAGCCTGACCTAGACCAGAGAAGGACTCCAGCTTGTAGCACCTTCTAAAGTATTACAGAGGACCATGTTGCTGCTTCTAGAGTCCAGCCCTTTCCAAAAATCCATAAATGAACCAAAGGCTTTGGCAGAGTGTGCTGTGAACCTGCCTGGAATTGTTTTGTTGTGGTGGGAATAACAAAAGGTAGTAGCCTGAGAACACACTAGGAAATAATCTGCGTTGGCTGCTGTAGATCAATGTGCATGTATGTACCTTTATGAAGCTATCCAAGGGCTTGTATAAATGTATAAATACTGAGCACGTGCCATGACATTTTGTAGTAAGGTGTTGAGATGAAAGCATGCATGCATGCATGCAAGGTCTGTCTGTTAACTAGTTTGTTTGTATTCTGTGAAGATGCTATCCATCCTGATGTGTTTCTATGTATTAAAGGTCTAAACAAAACCCCAGTCTGCTTGTCATATGTGTTAGAGAAGCATGAGCAGCATGGTGCCAGAAGTGGCATGTCTAAAGGACATGGAGTCAGAAACAGCATATCTAAAGGGCATGACGTTAGAGACGGCTTGGCTAAACAACTTAAGGCATTTGTTTGGAACTGGTGGAATATAGATAGGGTTATCACCTGTCTCACTTTGCGAGTGACAGTCCCTTTTCTTTAGGCAGTTGTGTCCTGCAAAAAAAAAATTGAAAAAATGGCCAATGTTCTGAGATTTTTAGGACAAAAATGTTTTCTATATTTTATGTGATAGTTGCATAAAACAGTTATTTTGCATCTTAAACACCTAAATTTTATAATAAACAGAATAAGCAACTAAAATGCTACAAGAATAAGCTTTTCTTTAGGCAAAAAAGTGAAGTTCTGTCCTTTGTACTGGCCGTGGGTATGTTTTGCCCTGCAAAATCTGACGTATGTACCAAAAATGTCCCACTTTGGGCATTTGAAAAGGTGGCAACCCTAAACACAGGACTGAATCATCCTTAAAATGTGCATGCTTCACAAAACAGGTCAAAAACGAATTTCAGGTATTAAAACTTGCTCAGCACTATTTCTTATTCACATAATATGAAACGAGGCATACAGAATATTCTAAATATTTGCATAAACTGATATGTACGATATTGGTAAAAATATTCAAATTACTAAGGAACATTTTGAAATAAAGTCTGAATTGCATAAAAACGAATAAAATAAAGGGAAATAACCACATTTTTGCAAAGCATGTATTTTTTGTATTAAATTATTAGAGTTATCAGAAGTGTATAAAGTGTCCACATGTTTGTGCAGTGTTATAAAGTTATTTTGCAAAAGTACAGCCATTACAGATCATACTTTGCAGATTACAGCCATTACAGAGCACATTTCACAAAGTACAGTATTTTGAAGAGTTTATTGTGCATTTGAATGTTGTTACAAGCTCAAAGAACAGTTTGTTCATTACAAAGACCATATTTTCAGTGTGTTTGTGTACACTTTGTGGGCATGGCAGACACATTCTTTGAAAATCCAGTGCAGTTGTGTTTGACTGAGAACTGGAGATTGTTTGAGCAAGAGAAAAACATTTTCATACAGGCTGCATTTTCTGATACAGATGACCATACAAAGGCATTTATTCTACTTAATTTAGCTAGGTCAGAAGCCACAGAAAGGGAATGTTCATTTGTGTATGCACCTGCTATATATACAGGAGAAGGTATCATATTGTTATAAGGGCTGAGTCAAGGGAAGACCCTGAATGCTTAAAACATAAATTTAGAGAAATGTGTAACCTCCAGACAAATGTTACAATGGAAAGGCACTTACTTTACACAAGGGATCAAAAGCCTGGTGAAACTTTTGCAGCATATATAACTGACCTGAGAAATAAAGCTAAAATGTGCAGTTTTGGTGATTTAAGGGATGAGTTAATAAAGACAGACTTGTGTGTGGTATAAAAGATGATGGTGTGAAAAATACTTTGCTTCGTGACAGTGATTTAACTTTGAATAAGGCCATTGAGATTTGTCAGACATACAAACTCACAGAAAAGCACACAAATATGTTTACAAATGAGAATAGCTCTAGAAGGCACAGTGACAAAGCTCATGTTGATAGTATGCAGCACGTAGTTAAAAACAAACAGGCCCAAGCACATAGCAGCAACTGTATCTCCTGCAGCACTCACGGGTAAACCCCAGACCTTTTGAACAAATTTCAGAGTTTGCACAGTCTTAGTAAAACATAAGAGTGAGTCAGCAAACGCAAAGCATGGGCCCCAACTTAGTTTCATTGCCAACTGCCATAATTGTGGTGGAAGTCATGAATCTAAAAGGGAAAAATGTTTAGCTTTTGGTTCACAATGTCACAAATATAATAACTGGAATAATTTCAAAAGGTTTTGTGAATCAAAAGGCCCACATTCGTTTATTAAGAGGGAGCATTTTAAGAAATGAGTTGATCAATTAGAGAGCTGCAACCCCCTACTCTCTATGCTGATGGTGTGTCAATGCTTCATGAAACAGTCAATGCAGTAGATTTAAGGGCAAATAATGAAGTATTTTGTACTGTTCAGAAAAATGGCAAGCCCATAGAGCTCAAAGTTGATAAAGGTTCATAGGTAGGTACTAGGCTATTGGCCCTAGGGCCTATATAAGCCTAGCCAAATGGTACCCTGGCTTTTGTCACCCAAGAAAATTATTTTCCTGTGCCCCTGTCAAGCAGAGCCACAGAAGTGATCCCCAGGGTGAATTTCCTATCTCCCATCCAATCATCAAGGTTTTTCTTGAAGAGTGCTAATGTGGATCTTTGTTTGATATAGACAGTTTGTTCCAGAGTACTGGAAGTCTCTGGGACAGGGATCTATCCCTCCAGCATGTTCTGTTTATTGTGGTGACAAGGTTTAGGTCCCTAGAGCATGTAGCTCGGAGGGATTGGGATTTCTTTAAGTGGAGCATGTCCAACAGCTCTGGGTTTGACATAGCTTTGCATGTTAGGCAGAGATCACCTCTGAGTAGGCAATATGCGACAGAGTAAAGCTGGAGTTTTTTGAGACAGTCTGCGTAGGGCATCTGTTTGAGGCTGGTAATCCACTTTGTGAGGTATTTCTGTGGCTTTTCCAGTTGTTGTAGATGTCTTGTGAGGTACAAACCAAAAGGGGTGTTGTACTCTATAATGGGTCTAATGAGTGATGAGTAGAGGGGAATGATGACCTCTTTTTTCCTGGATGAGAAACCTTTTGTGATGAGGTGTGCCACGTAGGAGGATTTCCTGACTATTGTGGCAATGTGATTATCAAAGGAGAGACTACTGTCCACCTGTGTCCCAAGGTCTCATCACACTTTTGGTGTTAAGCAGACTACCGCCTATGTGGTAGTTCATAGGTACAGAGTTTTTACCAAAAAGGATGACAATGCACTTTTTGGCATTGAGCTTGAGGCTATGGCTTTGACGCCAGGCATCTGTCTCAGTGAGGCCCTTTTGTAGGATGTCCACATCGTTAGGAGTTTTGATTATGGTTCCTAGTTTGCAGTCATCTGCGAACTTTGTTAGCCTAAGACCTTCTGTGCTAGCTTGTACTTCAGAGAAGTAGATACCAAACAGGAGAGGACCTAGGACTGAACCCTGTGGTACTCCACTTGTCAATGGTCTGAAGTTGGATTTACAGTCTGCTACTTTCACAGTGTGGGTTCTGTCAGTGAGCCAGTTGGCAACCCATCTTGTGACACAGGGATTTATACCTATTTTAGTGAGTTTATCTATAATTCCAGAGTGGGGGTGGTGTTGAAAGCCTTGGCGAGATCTAGATAGGCTGTGTGAACCCCCTTACCCTCATCTACGGCTTTGGTGACTGCTTCAAAGAAGTCTATCAGGTTTAGGAGACATGATCTGCCTTTTACAAACCTGAACTGGGTAGGGTCCAGAGTTTGGAGATTACCAATGTCATTGTTTATAAGTTCCATGATGATACATTCCATAGCCTTGCAGGCCAGGCTCATCAGGCTAATGGGGCAGTAGTTCCTGGGGTCCGTGGTGGCTCCCCCTTTGTGGAGTGGGATAACGGTTACTGTGCGCCATTCAGTGGGCACAAAGCCTGAGGTGAGGCTATGATTGAACATGGTACTTAAGTGAGGTGTCAATTTGTTCTGTAGTTCATGTAGAATGCAGCCTGGGATGTTGTTAGGTCGCATGGATGCTGTGTTCTTGGCTTTGGAGAGTGCGTTTTTTGCCTGTGCAGCCGTGATTACAGGAACGTTGCATTCTTCCGGTATACAGATGGGCCCTTTAGGGGATAAGAGCGGGTTAAAGTTAGCAGTGAACCTATCTGCCAGGATGTTGGTAATACCAGTTGGTTCTGTATATATAGTGCCATTGTGCTACAACTCAGAGCAGATCTGAGTGTTGCCATTGAGATTCTTGACATAGCTATAGAATGTTTTGTGGTTGTCTTTAGAATCAGTGGCAATTTTATTTTTGTAACTAGGTTTGGAGGATTTTATGAGGGATCTCAGCTTCTTACTGAGGCTGACCATGGAGTTCCTCCAATCATGGGATTGTACTATTTTTTGCAACAGTTTCTTTCTTCTGTTGTAGTGTTTGTTTATGGCAGGGGACCACCAGATTGGCTTCCTTTTTTTGGAGGATAGCATCTTGGTTCTGTTAGGGATTGCATGATCCATGCACTTGTGTAAGTGCTTATAAAGTGCAATTGTATAGGATTCAGCAGTCATACCTCTATTGTCTGTCAGCATGGGTGTTGTGAAGTTTGCCACTTCTGGCTTAAGAAGCGTAAAGTTGGCTTTGGAGAAATTTTTTACGATGATTTCCCTAATGGGGGGTGGGGGTGGGATGTGGATGTCTAGTTTGATTTGCTTGTGGTCGGATCTGACCAACGAGGAATTGACCTCTGGTGTTGAACACCGGTTGCCCATGTTGATAATGACCAGGTCTAGGATATTGCTGCCCCTGGTGGTGGTGTGGATAAGTTGATTCAAGGCGCTGGAATTTATGAATTCCAGAAAACGTTAAGCACAAGAGTTGGTACATGAGTAGTTTTCCCAGTTAATGGTGGGGTAGTTGAAATCACCCATTATTAGGGTGTTAGGTTGTACCCTAATAATTTCCAGTGTATCAAGAAAAGAAAAGTGGGAATCCTGGGGCATGGTGGGGGATCTGTAGCAAGCTACAATTTGGATTGCGGTCTTGCCCAGAGATAGTTGCACTTGGACAATCTCAGATGCATTATGCTGAGCAACTAGCCTGGAGGTGTGGATATCCTTAATGAATATGGACATGCCTCCACCATTAGTGCTTCGGTCCAAGTTAGGTGGCCGAAATGTGTGGTATGAATTATAGCCTGGTAATGCAGGGGTGCTCTATGGAGCCTTGAACCAGGTCTCTGTCACTGCACAGATGTCGATGTTCTCCATTTTAAGGAGTGCATCGAGTGAATGCATTTTGAGGTTTAGACTTCTAGCATTAAGTAGCATTACCTTCAGATTTTGCTTGCTTGTACCTGTTACGGTGGTGAATTTGTCATTTGAATCTTGCCTAAAAAAGGCACTATAGGGGTGGCAAGAGCCTTAGCCAGTATCCAGAATCCCAAGGGCGAAAGGTGCAGACCACCTCTGGCAAAGCATCGTGGTTTGTCGATCATGACATCCTAGGCAGACAGATACTAGATCCCCTTAGAATGACACTAGAAGCTTAGCCAATTGTTGAAGTCAATCATTTTGTCCTTGTACTGTGGTATCATTCTGGATGCTACTCAGGGCTAGGGTCATACCTGCTTGGGCTACAAGATCGGACAGCTCCTCTATGTCTCTTTTCATGTAGTCCAGGGAGGTACGTCTCAGGTCATTCACACCAACATGGACAATGACAGATTTATATTTGTACTTGTTGTGCAGTGACCTGAGTGCATGCGTTATGTGGTGGATCCTGACACCTGACAGGCAGCTGATAGTAACTTTCTCCTTGTTTAGCCTGGTGAGTGGAACATCAGTGTGCCTGACTATAGAGTCACCAATGACTTGAGTGTTGGATACGTTGTTATGCCTTATGGGCTGTGGTTGAGTGGCACACTGAGTTTGTGGGCTATGTGTCATTTGGGTTGTGTTGGGGGGGGGGTGGAGGTTGCTTGCGTTTCTGCTTTGGAGGTCCCTGTTGCTTGGGTAGATTTTTTTTTGAGAGCCTCCATGAATGTAGGTGTGTATTTTGTGTTTCTATGTGTGCGTTTTGGTGGTGTAGGTTTTGAGCGACTATGTGATGCGTGTGGTGTGGTGCAAGTGTTTACCTTCTCCTCTTGACTGTCTAATCCAGTCTTGGGTGAAGAGAGCTTTGCTTCCAGTTTGCCCAAGTGCAATGTTATGTCATCAGAAACATTTGCTAGTGTGTGTCATGGTGAATGGCTTGATTTGGCAACGTGTGCAAAGCTTGTTGCTTATGGAGGTGAAGAAATTTAAACCAAAGGCTCAGTAGTGCTTTCATGTTACTCTGCTGGAAAATGTTAGGACTTATTATTCTATGTGGTCAAGAGGCATGTCCAGTCATTATCAGGGCTCAGAGACAGTTTGAAAATGGGACCGCTTTCATTTAATAAGGAAGTCCACCATGTTCGCTTAAAAGGTCACTACTCTAATTTCGCCCAGCACATTTTTTCTACCTATGCTGATCTTTTACAAGACAAACTAGGCAAACGTCAAGTTGTGTACTCCATGAAGTTAGACCCAGAGGTCAATCCAGTTATCAGGCCAGTGCGTAAAGTTCCATTAGCCATGCAGGACAGAGTCAAAGCTGAGTTAGATACAATGGTGCGACAAGGTGCGATTTGTCCAGTTGAAACTCCAACTGAATGAGTATCTTCCATGGTGGTAGTTCATAAGAAAAGTTCAGATGACATCAGAATATGTATTAACCCATGAGATTTGAAGAAAGGAGTAAAAAGACCTCACCATCCAATGCTCACAGTCGAAGTCACAGCCTTGATGCCAAATGCCACTATTTTTTCAGTCTTACAAGCAAAGAGTTATTTTTGGTAAATTCAGCTTGACAAGAAATCCTCATTGCTAACTACAGTCAGTACTCCATTTGACAGGTACAGATTTTTGAGAATGCCATTTGGGATGAATTCTGCAAGTGAAGTCTTTCAACGTGCAATGGAGCAAATTTTTTCCGGGTATCCTTGTACTATTATAGTTGATGACATAGGAAGGAGATAATGGTGAAGCTGAGCATGACAGAAACCTCAGAAAAGTTCTAGAAAGAGCACGTCGAGTGAGTCATAAGCTCAATCCACAGAAATGCAAATTTAGGCTACAAGAAGTTACTTATGTTGGTCATTTATTTATTAGTATAGGCTTATGACCAAACTGTTCAAAACAACAGCCATTCTTGAAATGCCAGCTCCAGACAATGTTCAAGCCCTGCAATGTTTTCCTGGCATGGTCAACTACTTAGGCAAGTTCATTCCACACTTGAGCCAACTTTCAGTACTGCTTACAGAGCTGACATCCAAAGATATATCCTGGTTTTGGTTAGAGCAATACCAAAAAGTATTGGATTTCCTGAAGCAGAGAATTGCTAGTCCACCAACTCTCATATTATGATGCTCACAAACCAATAACACTTTCCTGTGATGCTTCAAAATTTGGTCTTGGTGCAGTCATTCTACATGAGGATCAACCTGTTGCCTATGCATCGAGAACTCTTACCCAAACTGAAATACAATATACCCAGATTGAGAAACAGCTTTTGGCAATTGTGTTCCATGATTATGTTTATGGTAAACCTATCCAGATCAAAACAGACCACCAACCTCTAGTCACTATCTTGAGAAAGCCTATGCATTCAGCTCCAGCTCAAATGCAATGTATGACAGAGATTGCAAAAGTATAATTTCAATCTTGTCTACCAGAAAGGCAAACTTCATCTTGCTGACAGATTGTCCAGATTGCCCAAAAACACCACAGAACAGCATGAGAATGAGAACCTTGATTTTGAAGTCATGGAAGTGAGACATTTTTCTTCCACACATCTTGATGAGTTGAGAGATCACAAAGCCACAGATCCAATTTTACAAGGGCTCAATCATGATCACTCAAGGATGGCTGTCAAAGCAATCTAGTTTACCTCAAGAAGTGCAACCTTATTTCCATACAGAGATGAGATTTTGTCTGACAATGGTATCATAATGCATGGTCCAAAAGTAATTGTTCCAAAGTCCTTGCAACAAGAGTACATTACTGCCTTGCATTGTGGTCACCCAGGGAGGGCGGCCACGGTGGTGCAGTGGTTAGCATTGCCACCTCACAGCAAGAGGTTCTCTGGTTCGATTCTCGGCTGGGGTGCCTTCTGTGCACAGTATGCATGTCCTCCCTGTGGTCGCATGGGTTTCCTCCGGATGCTCCGGTTTCCTCTCACATCCCAGAGACATGCTGTAAGTGGATTGGACACTCTAAATTGGCCCTAGGTGCATGTGTATGCATGTGTGTGCCTTCTGTGGAAGGTTGGGTGCCAGGCTGGCAACTCGACACTGTAAAACTCTACTGCCAGTCAGGAGCGAACAGGTGATCCGCTGTGGTGACCCCTAAAAGGGACAAAGCCGAAAGAAGAAGAATTGTGGTCACTCAGGGACCAATTCTAACAAAAGAAGAGCGAGAGGGCTAGTAGTTTGGCCTTCTATGTCACAAGACATTGAGACAGCACTTTCATCTTGTTCAGTGTGTAATAGTACTACGCCACATCAACAGAAAGAACCACTTCAGCTAAACCAGATTATGGAACTACCTTGGTCAACAGTAGCCACCGATATCTTCAAGTAGAATGGTCAACATTATTTGGTATTAGTAGACTCTTACTCCAGTTGATTCAAGATTGACTTACTTCCTAACCTGGCATCCAGTACAATCATTACAAAGATGAAGCATCACTTAGCAGTACATGGTAGACTGTACAAAGTTATTTGTGACAATGGCACACAGTTAAGAATCAGACTTTACTTATGTCACAAGTAGCCCTGATTACCTGCAGTCAAATGGTTCAGCATGGTTCAGTTACTAAAGAAGTCAAAATGAGATAATAGTGATGTTTTCCTGAATCTCTTAAATCTTAGCAATATTCCTTGTGATAAACATCTTGGTTCACCTGCTCAGAGACTTCTGTCGAGACAAACCAGAACCACATAACCAATCAGTAGTCAATTGTTGGTTCCATGTGTCAAGAACAACAGGTTAGTGAAAACCAATCTGTTGAAGAGGCATTTAACCTAGAAGGCCTACTATGATAAAAACAGCAAACTGTTCAATCCATTAAGAGAAGAAGTGGTAAGGATGCAAATGTCCAAAGGTTATGATCGGATTAGTGTCATTAAGACTACTGGTCCAGATCAGAGATCATACATTGTGGAATCACAAGGAGCAGCTTTTAAGCAAAATTATAAGCATTGTGAAACCGGTGTCCAAGCCTATATCATAGCACATAGACTGTGAGAAAGACTATCTCAGAGTGAGTTGTCCGGTGTTCCAATTCCAGAGGAATTTCCAGAGGACATTCCCATTTCTGTGATGAATCCAGAAGTTCCTGATACGGAGCTGTGCACCTCAGACTGTCCCTGCTGCTAAATTTGGTCCAGACTGTTATTTCACGAGATATGGTCGCATCTCTAAACCCTGTAACAGATATGAAGCAACCTGGACATGAACATTGTGTTTTGTTTCTAACATCTACATTAATGTATGTCTAGCTCTAATATTGTTTTTACAAAGGGCAATCTTTTTAAGAAGAAGGATGTTGATTAATGTGTGTGTATGTACCCTTAAGAAGCTATCCAAGGGCTTGCACAAGTGTATAAATACTGAGCATGTGCAAGCTACACTGCCATTTTGTTGTAAGCCGTTGAGATGTAAGCATGTATGTATGCAAGATCTGTCTGTTAACTAGTTCATTCGTATTCTATGATGATGCTAGCCATCCTGATGTGTTTCTATGTATTAAAGCATCTAAATGAAACCACCCCGCCTGCTTGACATGTGTTAGAGAAGGATGAGCGACAGCCCCATTGTCCCTTCTTACTTTCAAAAGAAATGAAAAAATGATTGGAAGTTCTAAAAGATTTTTTCAGTCAAGATAGTACCCAATTTGTCTGTGGACACCCAAGATATTAAGTATCTTCATTCCCTCATTTTTAGGTTTAGGGAAGAATACAAGGAGATGGACAGTTCGGCTTAAAGTAAACTCAGATACCACCTTTAGGCATAAAAGAACGATTAGTTGTCAAACAAACCCTGTCTCTGTGAGAAATGAGAGAAGGCTGACTCACCATAATAGCTTGCAAATCAGATATCTCTCTTCAAAGGTCAAAGCAATCATTAAGACTGTTTTCCATGTTAAGAAACAACACAAGCCTTGAAAATGGTTTGAAACAGGTAAACAAAAAACTTCCCAAACACTGTCTTCCAACACCACGTGAAAAATCCACTACGAAACCTGCGTTTGAAATATTTATTATTTCTACCTATATAAAATCTCATATACATGCAGGTCGCAACTCAGAAAATACAATGCTATAATGAACAATGACAAAAAATATAAAATATAAAAATAATATACTAACAAATGTAAATATAAAAATGTATAAAAAATCTCCAAATAAAGAATTATGTTAAGCTTTATATAACTAACAATGTTAAAATAGTTAAAAATAGTTAAAAAATAAAGTTTTGACTTGTAATTTCGATCTCAAAGAACTGCACATGTATTTGCTCATAAAAGCAGCAAAGTCTCAAATCTAAAAATACAAATGAGAATTCACCTTAACAGATTTTTCAAGCGTAGGACACACATAATCGAATTACACTCATTCAGGCCAGGAAACTGGCAGGCATTCAGTCTCAATTGCCAACAAAGCTCTAACCTTTCCAATCTAAGTGACTCCAGACCACCTCTTCCATCATTGTATAGTTGTTGTACGACGCTAAATTTGAAATTATGTGTGGGCTGTTCTAAAATGTGTCTTGCCAATGCATTTCTGGATTTACTATTGTTAATACTATATATGTGTTCATATATGCTGTCCCTTAGTCTTCTGTCGGTTTTGCCGACATAGAATGCGGGACAGTGGGTGCAGCTTGCCAAATACACTACTTGCTTACTGTTGCAATCATATTTGTCCTTGGCTTTGATCTTAACATCCCTAATACAACAACTGTTACCCTCATGGATATATTTGCATTGGTTACACATATAACATTTGAATGTACCCAGTTTCTTTTTCATCACAGTTGGCACCAAGGATTTTGTAAGACATGTTATCGATCTTAAACACTGAGACATACAGTGAAGTGTCAAGGAATGAGTTAAATATAGCTATGAATAGAGTGAATTCCTTGTTGTATGATTTATATATTGAAGGGCGTATTGACAAGAAAGTGTTTGAATTCTTGAAGATGCCAGCACCGAGACTACCTATTATTTTCAGAATTCCGAAAATTCATAAAAGTGTAGCAGACCCACCAATGAGGCCATTAGTAGATGCAAGGGGAAGTATGACATATGCTTGCGCTAAAGCTGTTGACAACATTCTTAAAAAATATGTTGCCCAAGAGACCCAAATTTCAAAAGATTCCTGGTCCTTTTTGCAACATATTAATCAAATTCCATTTTCTGAAAATGCCTTATTTCTGACAATAGATGTCAAGGATTTGTATTCTTCGATTCCCCACCAGGAAGCCATTGAAAGGTCAGCACGTTTTATGCAAACCCATAATGCCCCTAGAGATGAAGTGAACTTGGTGACATAATTGTAAGACATAGTACTGTCTTACAATTATGTCACCTTTAATGGTAAATTTTACCATCAAAAAGTGGGAGTTGCGATGGGGTCCCCATGTGGGGCCAGTGTGGCTAACACGGTCATGGCACACTGGGAGAGACAACATGTCTTACAAAATCCTTGGTGCCAACAACACATAAAATTTTATACACGATTCTTGGACGACATTTTTGTGATGTTTGTCGACCAGGAATCAGAGGCACTGAGAATGATAGACATGTTTAATAACAGCACGGAGTTTTTGGAATTCACTTATTCTGTACACAAGGACAAGATTTCATATCTTGACATTGAATTAAGGAAAGATTATAGAGAATTACTTTATTTAGCAAAAATTTTTCGTAAGAGTACTTACTCAAATTCCTTCCTTCATTTTTCCAGCTGCCACCCTTTTTCACAGAAGAAATCTGTGATTAAGGGGCAGTTAGTTAGGGCAGCTAGGATGTCCACAAAAGAGGAGGATTTTATAGCCGAATGCGATATACTAAAGAACTTTTTCTTACAGAGAGGTTACCCTCTAGATTTGTTCATGACCCTCCTTGAGGAAGTGAAAGCTAAGAGACATGGAGGAGTGTTCCCACCAATTTTGTGTAATAAAAATATGACTTTGGTTTGTAGTGACAAACAGGGGTCTGATGAGTTGTTCAGCCCTTATTGCTTTATTTCCACTTTTGCCATGGAATCCTTTGAAATAGTTAACATCATTTGTAAGAATTGGGGGTTACTGCTGAACCATAATGAGACACGTACAACTTTCCCTGAATGCCCATAAATAGTTTTCAGACGTGGTGCAAATTTGAAACAAATCTTAGAAAACAGAGCCACTGTGATGAAAAAGAAACTGGGTACATTCAAACGTTATATGTGTAACCAATGCAAATATATCCATGAGGGTTAACAGTTGTTGTATTAGGGATGTTAAGATCAAAGCCAAGGACAAATATGATTGCAACAGTAAGCAAGTAGTGTATTTGGCAAGCTGCACCCACTGTCCCGCGTTCTATTGTCGGCAAAACCGACAGAAGACTAAGGGACAGGATATATGAACACATCTATAGTATTAACAATAGTAAATCCAGAAATGCATTGGCAAGACACATTTTAGAACAGCCCACACATAATTTCAAATTTAGCATCATACAACTATACAATGACGGAAGAGGTGGTCCGGAGTCACTTAGATTGGAAAGGTTAGAGCTTTGTTGGCAATTGAGACTGAATGCCTGCCAGTTTCCTGGCCTGAATGAGTGTAATTCGATTATGTGTGTCCTACGCTTGAAAAATCTGTTAAGGTGAATTCTCATTTGTATTTTTAGATTTGAGACTTTGCTGCTTTTATGAGCAAATACATGTGCAGTTCTTTGAGATCGAAATTACAAGTCAAAACTTTATTTTTAACTATTTTTAACTATTTTAACATTGTTAGTTATATAAAGCTTAACATAATTCTTTATTTGGAGATTTTTTATACATTTTTATATTTACATTTGTTAGTATATTATTTTTATATTTTATATTTTTTATCATTGTTCATTATAGCATTGTATTTTCTGAGTTGCGACCTGCATGTATATGAGATTTTATATAGGTAGAAATAATAAATATTTCAAACGCAGGTTTCGTAGTGGATTTTTCACGTGGTGTTGGAAGACAGTGTTTGGGAAGTTTTTTGTTTTCCATGTCAAGAACCTCAAGTCAACCAGATGAGCTGGTTCAAGGAGGAGCGACCATTTTTCTTTGAGATCTCTTATTTATTTATTTATTTAATTAATTAATTAATTAATTTATTTATTTATCATTTGTTGACCGGGAAAGTCCAACTAGGTTCCACAGAGCCTGTTTTCAGAGGAGGCCCAGGGAGAGATGCTCCAGACATGTCTTCTTTAGAATGTGGGAGGAAACCGGAGGAAACCCACTCAAATGCAGGGAGGACATGCAAACTCCGCACAGAAGGCACCCCAGCCGAGAATCGAACCAGATAACCTCTTGCTGTGAGGTTACAATGTTAACCGCTGCACCACTGTGCCGCCCAGTGTATGTAATACACCATTAAAAAACATTTTATAATGATTGAAAGAGGGGGATCCGTGGGCAGACATGAGGCAGGCCATAGAAAAGTATCTCACACAAATGGTACAAAAACAGAGAAACACTAGCTTGAATAGAAGCTGGTTATTTGGTTGGCACAACTATATTTGTTTACATATGATTTTATAGTAGCTGACTTTCTTGTTGCCATCAGTAACTGCTGCAAAACCTCAATAAAGAGGTGACTTAAAGGTATTAAGACCCTATCATCCAGGCTATCAGTTGAAGTTTGAGGTTGTGATGCATCAAACACCCATTACTGTGCAATTAGATTCAGTCTGTGAGGAAGTTTGTGACAATTACCCCAGAATAAATCCAAAAGAAGGGAGAAACTCTTTTGCCTAGTCCAGAAGGCAGTCCCGGCAGTGTTCTTGGGGAACTCCTTTGGAATCTTTAGCAGTACCCTGGATATCAGTGGAAATGGCAGAAAGGCATACAAGAAAATTCCTGTCCATGGGAAAGAAAAGGAATCTGTCTTCCAGGCCTTCTTGCATGGACTCCAGAAGCAGAATTTTGCCAGCTGATTGTACTTTAGGAACTACCGATGGATCAAACCTTGAAAGACCCCCAGATCTAGTCTTCATTTGAAAGTGTCTGCCTTTGTCTTGCTTGGCTTGTCTGTCTCACAATTTTGCCTGAAGAGTAAGAATGCACTGTGAAGCTATACACCAAGAGAACATGGCTAATCTGCAAAGGGAGTACGACCTGGTTACTCCTTGCTTGTTGATGTACCACGAGTCCGGTATTATCTGTAACAACTTAGAGAGGTTCCTGGGACCAAAGATGATTCAGAGGGTTGAATGCCTTGATCTGGGCAAACATCTCTTTTATATTTGTGTGCTTGCATATGTCCTTTGTGTCCCACACACCTTGCACTCTTAACCCCTCCTGACACAGATCATCAAGTAAAGTCCGAAGTATCTGTGGTGACTGATTTAGAGCAAGGAGGAAGAAAGGGAGACCTTGATTTAGGGAAATTTGATGCCTCTGCCAAGTGAGTTCTCTCTATACACTTTGTGAACACTTTTGGTGTAATGGATAGTCCAAAGGGTAAAGAAGATCCGATAATGTGATCCAGACACACACAACCTTAAAAAAGTACAGTTGTGTACACTTACCATAAATGTAGATGTTCGAGTGTCTTCACTGTTGCAGTCATCACTTTAGGGTTATCTGCTTGCAGTAGCCCTCAGTCAGCCTGATTAACCAAGTCTTGAGTCCTGCGTTGGTTGCTGTCCCTTCTTCCATGACGTCAGGTTGTCAGGGGTATAAAACATGCAGCCAACGCCATTACATCAGTTTTTCTTGCCCCAGATGTCAGGTGCCCCCTTAATGGGAAGCAATTAAATCTATAAGTATACAAGGTTATACCTCCAACAAAAAAGCAAATACACCAAAAAGCTTTTGAAGATAGTAAAGGAAAGTAGAGGTACATCCAAAAAAGAAAAATAAGGGGGCTGGAGGGAGGGTAACCAGGACTGCAACAGTGAATACACTTGAACATCTACATTTATGGTAAGTGTACACAATTGTACTATGTTCTTCATGTTTCACTGTTGCAGTCATCATTTTTCGGTAGATTCCCTAAGCTAAGGATGGGAGGAGGAATTTAAATAGAATTAGGACCAGCTAAAAGGTCCTGCAAGACTGCAGTGGCAAAACCAGCTCTGGATTTAGAGAAAATTGGCAGATGGTAATGCTTGGTGAAAGTATGTACAGAACTCCAAGAAGCAACTTCTAGGATGTCCTGGTAGGGACACCTCTGAGAAAGGCTGTAGAGGTAGATGCAGCCCTGGTAGAGTGGGGTCTGATCCCTTGTGGTATAGGTTTTCCATGGTGTTTGTAGCAAAAAAGAATGCAATGGCCTATCCATTTGGAAATGGTTTGATTTGAAATAGCATTCCCCTCTGCCCCTGCAGCAAATGCCACCAGCAGTTGATAAGATTTTCTTTGAGGTTTAGTTCTGTCCAAGTAGAATCTAAGTTGTCTGTGCAAGACTAAGGAGTGCGGAATTCGTTCCCCTTTGTTCTGTGGATTAGGAAAGAAGGTTGGCAAATGTATGGACTGATTAAGGGGCACACTGGATATCACCTTGGGCATGAAGGAGGGACTGGTCCTGAGGGACACCCTGTCCACATGAAAGATGATGAAGGGCCTATAATTCAGATACCCTTCTTGCTGAAGTGATTGCTAAAAGGAAAGCTGTTTTCCAATAAAGGAATTTTAAATCTGCAGTGGCAGCTGGCTCGAAAGGAGGAAGGGTGAGTTTTTCCAATACAAAGTTGAAGTCCCAGGCTGGAGTTGGAGCTCTCCTGGGTGGTCGTAGATTTTTGGCCCCTCTGAGGAACTGCTTAAGCAGTGGATGAGAGAAGAGGGGTGGTTCTGTGTTATAATGAGCTGAGATGGCTAAGGCTTGAATTTTGATGGAGGAGAAAGACAGGCCCTTATGAAGCATCTCAGTTAAGTACTGTAAGATCTGAGGTAAATTGGGCACTGTTGTGCTCATCCCTTGAGACTGGTTCCAGGCACAGAATTTTTTCCATTTTTTCAGTGTAAGACTTTCTGGTACTAGGCCTGCTTGCCTTTAAAATGATATCCATCACTGGTTTACTGAGGGATGGTAAAAGAGAAATTATGTAATTAGCCAGGCTGCTAGATTCAGTGTTTGAAGTTGAGGATGCAGAATTTGGTTCTCCTGCTGAGACAATAGAGTAGGAGTCTGGGGCAGGTACCATGGGGCCCACAGTGATTCATTGCGCAAGAGGGGATACCAGTGTTGGCATGGCCGGTCTGGTGCAATCAAAATCGTCCTTGGTTTGTCTTGTTTGATTTTTAGTAGTACTTTGGAGAGCATAGGCAGATGAGGAAAGGCATAAACTGATAGGTTTTTCCAGCTGAAGGACAGAGCATTCATTTTCCAAGCTTGTTTGTGGGGAGTTCTTGTGCAAAATTTGTCCAACTGATAGTTTTGGGGGGGGGAGGCAAAAAGGCCTATATCTGGGCTCCCCCATTTGCTTGTCAACATGTTGGAAATCCTTGGTTCCAGTTTCCACTCGTATGGGTCCATGAGGTTTCTGCTTAGTTCATCTGCCAGTGTATTTAGTTTTCCTGGCAGGAATTAAGATTGTAAATGTACCTGATAATTCAGGGCTGTGTTCCACAACGCCATGGCTAGTCTGCAGAGGGGATAAGAATGTGTACCCCCCTACTTGTTTACGTACCACATAACAGTGGTGTTGGCCGTCTTGATCATTAATTGTCCTGGAAGAATGTGGTCCTTAAAGGCTGTCAAAGCATTCATACAGCTAACATTTCTTTTTGACTGATATGCAGGTGCATTTGACTTGGGTTCCATTTGCCCTGAATGCACTTCCCTGCCAGGTGTGCCCTCCATGCACAGTCTGATGCGTCTGTTGTTAATGTTTGGGTGGCAGGGGGTAGTGTGAATGGTAGTCCCCTGTTTTGGTGGCAGGCCTCCGCCCACCAAAGGAACTCTAGGCATAGGCAAGGTATGATAGGAATCCTTGCCTCTAGATCATGTGAATGTTGAAACCATAGGCTTTTGAGATACCACTGCAGTTTCCTCATATGCAGCCTTGCATATGGAATTAGAAGAATGCAGGAGGCCATGAACCCCAAGGCTTGCAGTATTTGCCTTGCAGATAACTGGGTTTTTGTGGCCACTTGTTTGAAGTAGGCTGTCAAATGAATCCATTTCTCTGGTGTGATGAACGCCATCTTGGAAGTTGTATTCAAGCTTGCTCCCAGGAATATAATTTGGTGACAGGGTACCAGTTGTGATTTCTTTTCGTTTATGATGTAAAGGCCAGATGATTCAAAAGTATGTCCTGGTTTTCTGCCTGAATTAGACAATTGTCCAGATATGGGTATATTTGATTATTTCTTTGCCTGCAGAATGCAATGACTGGAGCTAGGCACTTTGTGCATACCCTGGGTGCAGTAGATAAGCCAAAGGGCAGTGCAGATAACTGATAGTGCATGTAGCTTGCTTAGAAGTGTAGGTATTTTCTGCAAGACTCCATGATGGGGATGTGCAGGTATGCTTCTTTTAAGTCTAGTGTTGCCAACCATGCATCTTTGCCTAGCATAGGAAGCAGCTGGTGAAGAGTCAGCACCTTGAATTTTGGAATCACCAGAAATGTATTTAGAGTAGAAAGGTCCAGGATAGGATGCCATGTATTGCTTTTTCTGGGTACCAGGAAAAATCTCGAATAGAACCCTTGTCCCTTTTCCTCTTCTGGTAATAACTGAATAGCCCCCATGCTTAAGAGAGAGAGTACTTGATTTTGGGCCTCTGCCCACTGATTTGGGGGTAGATCTGGCCACCCGCTTGGTGTTGGTAAGGTGTGGAAGTGAAATCTGTGTCCTTGGGACATTATATTTAAAACCCATTTGTATTGGGTAATGAGTTCCCAGTTTCTGGCCTGCAGACCAATCTTTCCGCCTAAAGGAGCATTCAGTTGTGGAAGTGCTTGGAAGTTTTAAAAGCAAGTCATTGAGACTGTTTTCCATAGGGGGGAGTCTTACTACTCCCTGATTTGGGTGCGGAAACTCCCCACTGCTTAGTCTTGGGTGTCACCTGGGACTGAAACTTGGGGTTTCTGCTATGTCTGGGTTTGGCTTGAGAAGACCTTGAAGAGGCTGGAAAGGACAAATTCTTAGAGGACCAGTGCCTACTAAATCTAGGAGGCTGAACTTGTAAGAAATCTTTAACAGTGTGTATAGATTTAGCTTTATCTTCCATCCTTTTCAGAACTTCCTCAACCTTGTTGCCAAACAGGCGGTCCTGAATTAAGGGAGCATCCAACAATTTAGCTTTAACATGATCAGGTAAATATTGCTCTTTAAGCCAAGCAGGCCTTCTGAGCACAAAACCAATAACAGCAGCCCTGCAAGAGGCCTCTAAAGAATAAAATCCACATTGCAAAGTATGTTTTCCAACCTGCTCAGCAGAATGCATTAAATCCTGTAATTCTTTATTTTCTGCACAGTCAGGAATCAACATCATTTTCTGTTTAAGTAATCCAATAAAATGTTGTTGATACTTTAACATATGAAATTGGCAGTTTAAAGCCCTAACGGCCAAAGTTGCAGAAGTGTAAATCTTATTATCCCATCTATCCAGCACCCTGGAGTCTCTATCAGAAGTGGTAGGATTTTTAGCAGTACAAGCCTTAATGCCCTTGGGTCCCTGTGAAATAGTCTCTGGATCCGCAGTAGGATTTTTAAAAAGGAACTTGTGTGAATCAGGAATCCTGTAATTTCTGTCAGGGTTTCTGGGAGCAGGAGGCAAGAAATCAGGGGCCAAACTAGATTCCGAAAAAGCATCATCAACAATGTCTAGTACTGTAGGAATAGCTAAAGGTCTATGCTGAGGCAGGAATAAGAAATCCCTAAGCCTCTTTTTTGAATCAGAAAAATCCTGGCTTTCCCAGTGGAAATGCTCCCTTAGAGTATGTAAGGTTTCACCAAAAGAAAAATCCTCTGGAGGGGAAGCAGAGGGGATAGAGTCCTCTGCATCAGAATCCTCAAGTAGATAAGGGCAAATCCAGATCATCAGAAGAATCAGAAAAATCAGAATCTTGGTCAGAAGATTCATAAACAACTTCAGTCCTAGGTCTCTTAGCAGGGGAGGCTGGCTTCCCCTGATTAGAGTTATAAGATCTTCAGCCATTCTTTTAATTTGTTTTTTAGGCATACAGGCCTGAGCATGCGGCCTGGTTCGAGATTTAGGCCTAAAAGAAGAAGGAAGCGTCAGTTTAATATGCACGTCCGTAGGCCTGAATACACCCAAAGAAGCCAGTGCCTGCACAGCAGCTCCGGACCCATCCAAGGTAGAGACATCCGCAGGTTCCATAGCTGAAGCATCTCGCGGCATACCGGACTCCGAATGGGTCTCAGTAGAGGCCTGCAAATCAGAAGTAGTGGGTATCAGGGGCTGCGAAAGCGCCTCACTGAGTACCGGCAAACTGGCGACTGGCTTAGGAGAAGTGTCGTCAGCAGTTTTGGACCTCAGCGGCCTGTCTCTGTCTTTATCCTTGCGTTTTTTCGGAATCCAGGTAGTTGGATGGCTAACGACATTTCTGGATAACTAAACTAAGAACCGAAATATTTTGAGGCGAAAATATACCGGCGACGGATAGTGCGCTGATTAAATAAAGCACAAAACCGACAGCACAGTAAGTTGTGGTCAGGGTCTAGTCAAGGAATACAGTACAAATGAAAACCTTTATGAGGTATTTGCTTTCCACAAGTAATGCAATTATTAACTTTTACTGACATTGGTAAGGAGCAAGAAAAAGTTTCCCCAACGGGGTACTTAGCTTTAGTTAAAGACTTCGGTTCTGAAACTCGAAAATGAAAATTTCAGGAGTCGGCCGACCGGCACTTGCAAACTGCTTTTGCTTCGGGCACCGCACGGCAAGATAGACCGATGTAATGGCGTCGGCTGCATGTTTTATACCCCTGACGACCTGACGTCATAGAAGAAGGGACAGCAACTGACGCAGGACCCAAGACTTTGTTAATCAGGCCGACTGACGGCTACAGCAAGCAGATAACCCTAAAGTGATGACTGCAACAGTGAAACACGAAGAACATATGCCTGAAGTCTGGATGAATAGGAACACGATAAGCATCTTTTTAAAACTAGTGTTACCAGGAAATTTAAATGAGGAAGAAGAGGTAACAGCTTGTGAAGTTACAGCATTTTGAATTTGGGCACTATCACAAACAGGTTTAGGAAAGAAAGGTCCAGAACTGGTCTCCAAGCATCTTCTTTCTTTGGCACTAAAAGCATCCTTGAATAAAAAAAAAAAAAAATCCCAACCAGGGAAGGAAGAACTTTCACTCCCTGGGACAGAACTTTCACTCCCTGGGACAGCAAGTATTTGAAGGACACGAGAAAATAAAGGAGTCTGGTAGATGAGGCATTACCTCCCACTGCCATCTGTAACTTAGATGAATGATCTTCAGAACGTATTTGTCTGAGACTATCTGTTCACAAAGAGAAAAATGAAGATTCAGACTTTCTAGAAGGGAAAGAGACTCCCAGGCTGTGTAAATGTGTGTATATATATATAGGGGTTGTTTGGGGATGGGAGAGAGGCAAGGTCCCTTAAATAGTCATTTTGTCTTGTTAGACTCTCCTCAGTTTTTTTTTTTTTTTTTTTGGGGGGGGGGGGTCCTGAATTATTTTTGGAACTCCCTGCCATTTCTCTTTAGATATCGGTTTACCAGCACTTTGAGACTATTTACTGTTTTTTGCCAAAATTAGATGGGGGGGGGGGGGTTAGAGAATCTTTTTGAAAATTTGGAAAAGGTGGGCTGAAAAAATCTTACAGATCCCCTGAGTCAACTTGCTGCTTTCATCACACTTTTTGATAACTTCTGCATAACAGGAGCCAAAGCTAAATCTCTGTCTAAAAGTGAATTTAAAATCTCATCTTTCACATCAGTTGGGAGATTCTGAAAATGCAGCCAGGCAACCCTCCTTAAAACAGTAGCAGTGACCATAGCCTTAGAAGAAATATCAACTGAATCGCACAGAGACACTGTAAACAATGAGTAGTGTCTTGTACATTGGAACAAAGTACATTTTTTAAAGCCGATGTTTCCTCACAAGAAGAAACTGCAGACAAATTATTCCACATACTTTCACACTTAGTCAAAATAAACTAACATATAAGGCTAACAATTCAAAACACTAAGAATCAAAGTTGCAAAAGTATACACTTTTTTTATCATATTTATCAACAATCTTCTCATCCTTGTCAGAAAGAGTAGAATTGGTATTAATCAAACATTTAGCAGCATTAGGATTAACTAAATTTACAGCTGTTGTGTCAGGTTTGGGAAGAGCGTATAACAAATACAAACACAAGTACGCTACACATAATACTTCCTCTACAGAACACAATAGCTCACGCACTAGTGTCTCACCTGTCAAGCCCTTATGGCAAAACACAAAACCAAACATATTAGTCAAAGGTGATTCCATCATGAGACGCACAAATGTCCCTCACACCAGGCTACATAAGGAAAAAGTCACAGTCAGCTGTCTGTCAGATGTTAGGATCTACCATATCACATATGCACTCAGGTCCTCTCAACAATAGCTACTGTTATGACTCCGTCATAGTCCATGTTGGTGTAAACAACTTGAGAGATATCTCTATGGGCTATATGAAGAGATACATGATCCAGCTCTCGGACTATGTGTCTCAAGCGGGTATATCCCTACCATTTTACCTTCACCTAGGATGATGTCTGAATACAAACAGAAAATTACTGACTTCAATAACTGGCTTAGTTTCTGGTGTCATTTTAAGGGGATCTAGTATCTGTCAGCCTGGGATGACATGATCAACAGACCTCAATACTTTGCAGAGATGGTCTTCATCTGTCACCCCTGGGATTTTGTCTACTGGCTAAGGCTCTTGCCACCCCCATTGTGCCTTTTTTAGGCAGTGTATCACGGACAAAATTTCCAACATAAAAACTCCATCTAAAAATAGCCTCAAGGTTATGCTGCTAAACTCTAGGACTCTAAATATGAAACTGCACTCACTGGAAGCAGTCCTCACCTTGGAAAATGCAGACATTTGTGCAGTCACGGAGACCTGGTTCAAGGCTGTGCAGAGCACCCCAACCATACTGGGTTACACCTCCTTCTATACATTTAGACCACAAACTGAAGGCATGAAAACTAAAGGAGGCAGTGTATCAATATTTATTAAAGATAAAAACACCTCCAAACTGGTTAAACAATATGACTATCTGGAGATGCTTCAGATGCAATTAACTGTTGGTAGGACACCTATTCAAGTTATTGCAGGCTACGGGACCCCCTTCATAAATCAGCACACCGACTCTACCTATTTGGATCTACTTGAATCTATCAAGATACAACCAACTACCATGGTTTTGGGCAACTAACTACCCATCCATTGACTGTAAATTAGTCATGTTCAAACTCCCTTACCCAAAGGTTCCTCGACTTCATTAACTCCAGTGTCCTGGACCAGCTGGTTGACACTCCCATAAGGGGTGCCAACATCCTGGATCTGGTGCTTAGCAATATGAGGGACCACTGTAGGACCCCACTGTGAGGTCTTCCCTGGTGAGATCTGACCACACATCAGCAACTATACTAAAAAACTTCTCCAAAGCAGATTATATCCTCTTAAGGGATGGTATGTAAATAGCTTCACTGCACCCCCCCCCCCCGATGGAACTGGCAACTATGCAGAGTTCTACACTAATGCTTTATATAAACACCTGTATAAAACTGCACTGACTCTGCCATACCTGACAGGACCAAAACAAGCTCCTCAAGAAGAGCAAACCTACCTGGTGGAAAACTGCCATTAACAGGCTTTACAATAAGAGGAAGAAACTGCTGTCTAACAGTAAGAGGGAGCGAGCCCTACACTGGAAACGCTCTCTCCTCAGCTGAAGCAAGCAAATAAGACTTCTTGTGAAGTCCTCCAAAGCAAACTATGAATTCAAATTAGCTTTGTCAACTAAGGACAGCCATAAGGCGTTCTTTAGTTACATCTGTAACCTAAAAGGAAAGGCCCAGATTTGTGCCGCACTGGTAGTTAATGATACCACATATACTGAGCCAGTGGACATAGCTAACCTGTTGGCTGACAGGTTCTGTGAAAACTTCACTCCCCTTTCCCTGTCACATGTACCCCACGACATCCCTACCTTGTAGCAGGTCATAAAAGCCCTCTATAAGGCCAAAAACACAGCATCTATGGGACCTGATAACATCCCAGGCTACGTCCTACATATGTTCCAAGACGAATATTAGCAACACCATTGAGTGCTCTTTTCAGTCATAGTCTAAGCGCTGTATTTATCCCAGCTGAATGGAAAATGGCCACCATTATTCCCTTGCACAAAGGTGATACTTCCACTGATCCTGGGAACTACAGACTTATTAGCATGACTGGCCTTATCTGCAAGGCCATGGAGAAAATCATCATGGACCTTATCAACAAAGATATAGGCAATCTCCAAACACTTGATGCTAGTCAGTCTGGAAAAGTCAAAGGGAGATCATGCCTGTTAAACCTGGTGGACTTCTTCAAGACAGCCACCAAGGCCTTGGAAGTGGGGAAATCTGTGCATACAGTCTACCTATACTTAGCTAAGGCTTTTGACACTCTCCCCCAACTCAGGCATCATTGACAAACTCACCCAGCTAGGTATCAACCCCTTGTATTGTTAGATGGATCACTAACTGGCTCACGGACAGAACGCACACAGTCAAAATAGGTGAATTCACCTCCAACAGCGGACCTGTAACCTGCGGTATTCCACAGGGATCAGTCCTGAGATCTCTTCTGTTTGGAATTTATTTCTCCAAAGTACAAGCGAAAACTAAAGGTCTGTGTCTGGCAAACTTTGCTGATGACTGCAAACTGGGAGCAGTCACAGAATCTCCAAATGAAGTAGACATCCTACAAGAGGGGCTTACACAAACAAACTATTAATGCCAAACTCATGGCCTTAAACTCAATGCAAAAAATGTATTATCATCCCTTTCAGCAAGAGCGATGTTCCTTTTAACTACTACATCAATAGCCACACCCTAAGTATGTGCTCAGTGAGACCTGGACACACAGGTTGACAGCAACCTTACCTTTGATCACCATGTCTCCACAGTGGTAAGAAGGGCATTCTATATTGCTCAACTCATAAGTAAGACTACTGCCTCCAGAAAAAAAAAGACGTTATAACCTCCCTGTACTCTTCCCTCATCAGGCCAATAATTGAGTACAGCAACCCTTTAGGTATGTACCTTTCCAAAAATATGCAGCAATTGGAGAGACCACAGAGGTTCTTCACAAGAAAAAGTCAAGGACTTCAGCATCTGTCCTATGTGGATCATCTGAAATCACTGTCTCTTTATTCTGTTTCATACAAACTACTCCGAGATGATCTCTGTCTTGCATATTAAGGCAATCTCTGATCCTGCTTTATTGGAAATGTTTTATATCCACAAGTCAAATTAGGACATGGGTTACTCGCTCTAAAGACCTTAACCTAGTCCTTTGGAACAGGCTCCCACTTCATGTCAAACAGAGCACCTCACTGGCCCTCTTCAAAAGCAATCTGGATGACTGAATGGGTAATCGTAAATTCACCCCGGGGTTTCCACCTGTGTCCCTCTTGGACACGGGCAATAGGTGTTGATTGTGGAAATAAAGATAGAACTTGGCTAGGCTTGTAAGGGCCCTACGGCCATTAGCCTAGTAATTTCCTGTGATCCTATAAAAAAATTAAAATGTTGAGGAACTTTACACATTCAATCTTTTTAGGTGTAGCAGGGTATCAGATAAATTGCAGTCTGTGACGCACACATCCTCCAGATCTGACAGACCTTGTGGAATAACTGAATGTTCTGGAATTCCCTCTGTAACAGCTCAAAGTATTTTCTGAGGGACTGAGAAACCTCTATATTCTCCCACTGAAAATCATGGCACATTCTGGAAATAGTATCAGTGAAAGAGAAACCTCCACAGGCAGAAGCAGAAACTTAGTTCTCCATTGACTCAGTAACAGAAAAGTGAGGAGAAAACCCTGTGTATGTCCCTGCATCTTCCTGTCCAAATTCACTAGCTTGAATCTCTTCAGAAAAAGAGGTATCCCTGTTTCTTTTGCCAGAAACCACCTTCCAAGAAAGCTCAACAGTCTGAATTATAACCTGAGGCAAAACCAGTAAACTACTCCAGTCTAAGGAAATTAGAGGAGGATTAGATGTATTTTAGTTTTTCTGTTTCTTTCTGATAAGAATAATGTCAGCAGCAGCTTTCCCACGGCTGGGCACAACATTCTCACTAATTAGGGAAGCCTTCCCTGTTTCCTCGACCATGATGGACAACAGTGGCTCTCTCTTGCCTGTTGAGGGGACATTAACAGCTGCAGAAGACATGGCTAATCCCCCAGTGCATAGTGGCTGTAGGTGCTACACCAGAGGAATCCGGGGTAAAAGATGAGTGATCTGAGAAAAGTTATACATACAGCAGAATCACCCACCTGTGACTGAGGCAAATTGCTATCCTGCTCTGGTGGCAAAGGTTGTTTGCTTATTTTTTTCTGTTTTGTAGTGGGAAGACGGACTGACCGTGGAACTGGTGGTTTGTTCCATGGTCAAGCGAAAAATGGTGCCTCTTTCCTAAGGAAAGCAAGCACTAGTAAAAATGTTAAAGTTTCTAAAAGTAACTTTTTTCACATAAAGCACAGTAAAAAGCACTTTAAAACACTTAATATGTCCCCAAAAGTAAAATAATAAGAAGTTATGTACCTACCATAACGTTCCATGTTAGTTGTCTTCTTCTCCCCTTCTTTCTTGCTGGATGGGTTCGGAGCCGATCCTCGGCTCCGACTCGGCCTATACTATAGTTCGAGAGCTATTTTTACCGGCTCGAGGCAGCCCTATATCCCACAATACCATGCACTAACTCCCCAGATCTCGTTTGCCGCTTCGCTTCGAGGTTGCGTTTTTACCGGCTCAGGTCAGTTAAGAACTTTTTGTGTAGTTTTTTAGGTATAACTTTAGATTTCCCTATCTAATTATATCCCCCACTGTACCTAATCCTTAAATCTTATTAGCTTTAAATTTGTTAAGCCCTTCCCCCCTTTTTTTTTTAGTCAAACTTATAGACAGGCCTTCGGGCCTTAGTTTTTCTATAGTTTTTCCTATAGTTCCATTTTTTAGTGTGTGTGTGTGAGTCAGTCCTTTAACTTCTCCCCTTCTCTTAGAGTTTGAGTGAGTTGTAAGTGCTGACTGTGTTGACTCTTAGTGTCCACCATAATGTCTAAAGACACTAAGATTTCAGGATTCAAGAAGTGTGACTCGTGCTGTCAGAAGATGTCTCTGACAGACGGTCACACTTCTTGTGTTTATTGTTTAGGACCCTTGCACCTGCAGGACTCATGTTCTGTGTGTCACGGATTTAGTTTGAGTCCTGCAGGAGCGCCGTAATAAGTTGATTTTGAGGGGCTTATTGAAGCCCGATGACTCCCCGTCTACGTCTGGCTAGGGGAAGTCGCCCAAGCCCGCCAAACCCTCGGCTCCAGCTTCTGAGTCGACGGCTGGCGGAACCGAAAGTGCTCCGACATCGGCTCCAGCCGGATCCGATGCGAGCAAGACTTTGCCCGCTCCAAAACCCTTTTCGGAGCCGACAACAGTGCGCTCTAGATCGCCCTCAGTAGAGTCCGTTTGATCGGCTCTAGCATCGCCCTTACTGTCGGAGCGGAGTCATAGGACTCATTCTTCCAGGTCTTCCAGGCTGTCCGACCATGATATTGAGAGGGTGGTCAGTAGACTCCTCAAGTTCCAGGCACTGGCCCAAATAATCCAGAGCCCATCTCATCAGACTGTGGCTCCCTCGGTACCTCTTTCAATTCCTCCTCCGACTCTTCAGTTGAGTTCGGAGCCGGAGTTTGTCGGAACCGGAACCTTGCCCACGTCGGAGCCGATACTACCACCTTCGGCTCCAACGTCGTTGGCTCCGACCTCTTCATTGGTGCCGTCCATGGAGAGGTCTGGGCGCCGAGACTCCATCATCGGCTCCTAGGGGGTGAGTGGCATCGGACCACGTCCGACCCCGTTCTCTCTCTCGGAGTGTCGGCTCTGGTTAGTTTGGCCCCTACATCATTCTCGGAGCCTTCTCTATCAGTGCCGGGAGCGGTCCTGGTATCCTCGGAGCCAGGGTTGTCTTCAGTGCCTGATAGGGGAGCCTTTGAGGTGATGAGGAGCGTGCTGGATCCGGTGTCCGCTCCAAGGTTGGTTCCTTCAGCCCCTCCCTCTACAGTGCCTGTTACGGTCTCTGGTCATCCTCATGAAACTGATAAGTGAAAGCATTTTGAATTTGAGCACTATCAGATACTGGTTTAGAAAAGAAAAATCCAGATCTAGTCTCCAAATGGCATTAAAACATTCTTGAATAAAATTATTTTCCCAAATGGGAAGGAGGAACAGTTTCTATTAACTCCTGAGACAGCATGTAATGTAGAACAGGAGGAAACAGAGGAGTTTGGTCTGGCAGATGTGGAATAATTCCCTGGAAAGGAGGAACTTCTTTCCACTGCCAACTGTAAGCTTGCTGAATCAGCCTCAGAACCCATTTGTCTGAAATAACCTGTTGGCAAAGAGGGGAAATGGAGATCAGACTTTCTGGAAGGGATAAGGGACTTGCCAAGGTGTGGAGGAGGGGGAAGGTCCTATATATAGTCATTCTGCCTTATTTGACTGTCCTTTGTTCTGTGGAGTTTTGGCATTTGTTTTGGAACCTCCCTGCCATTGCTTTTTAAACATCTGCTCACCAGCGTTCTGCTGAGACTCTGCTTTGTTTCTCTCCAAAACTGGATGAAGGAGCAGCAAATTCCTTGAAAAAATTAGAGAATGAGGGCTGAAAAATCTGAGAGATTTCCTGAATCAGTCCTACCTCTCTCATATTTTTTTTGCTAGCCTCTGCTGCACAGAGTCGAAAAACTAAATGTCTATACAAAGGGGAATCTAAAATCTAATTTTTATATCTTCTGGGAGGTTCTGAGAACCATTTCTCTCAACCTGGAAACATCAAAAATCTGGACAAAGGTCCATGAAAATAGGTACAAATCTGTATGCTGATTAACATAAAATTTGCATACCCAATTGTGTAACCCCACCCATTCCAATGGAATTGTGGGATACCAACTTCCAAATGCAAACTGAAGAACAGACAACTAAAATATGGTCCCGGGCCCATACACTGTAGTAAATGGTAACCATTTTTTTAAATGTGTAGCAATGATGTTCACTGGGAATGGAGAAGTAGTAATTTTAAATTAGGTAACGTGCATGCACCATCCACTCTACGTGGCCCTGTGGTCTGGCTGCTCATTGCACTCCCTGACTCCTGCCCGGGGGCTCCCTGACTTTTCCTTCCCAAGTCAAGACATTAAACAAACTCCAGAAACTTCTCTGTTAAGGCATACCACCTCCTGATAGCTGTGAAGACGCCTGTACCACCCAACACGCCTTTCAGACTGCTTATTACCTTATCCAAAGGAGGCTCAGTACTCCTGCACAGGTGCTCCCTCACTTTTCCTTCCCAAGTTAAGACATTAAACAAACTCCAGAAACTTCTCTCTTAAGGAATACCACCTCTTGATAGCTGTGAAGACGCCTCTACCACGCAACTTGCCTTTCAGACTGCTTATTACCTTATCCAAAGAAGGCTCAGTATATATGTTAACGATACTAAAATATTTATGTTATGTATAATTGCCGTTTAATGCAAGAAAATTTATCTTGCCTTCCACGTGACAGCAGCCGACCACAGCCCCTTGTACCCCTCATCCCTCCCAGGTTTTTCCTTCATTTTTTCCCTATGCATAATTAGACTTCCTTCAGTAAAGTGGGTATCCCTGGTGCAATTTTCTCCTGTCACCACTAGGTGGCACTACACTTCTATATGCTCTTTCTCTGAATATATTTCAATCACTAGTCTATTAAATAGCAAGCCCCTCTCTGTTTTCCCCTACCCCTATAATCTTTACTCTTTTGCCTATTCCACACTTGTTCTACTACACTCTATACTTTTTTCTCCTGATTTTTTAAGGCAAATAAGTGTTATAACACTTACCTTTCTGCTGTAGTCATTGCTACAGTTTCTGATTGTTACAATCTGTAGCTCCTCCACCCTTTGGCTCTACCCACTCCATTCGCCCTGTGGGCTCACTCCACTCCCCTACCCCCAAATCTCACCCACCTCCACTGCATCTACACTTATACTCACCCTAACCACTCCTACTTCCTCTCTACCTATTAAATTCCACCCCTTTCACCACCATCCTCCTCCTACCCCCTCCCGCTACACACCATCTATCACCTCACACTACTCTTCATATTTTACAAGGCAATACCTATTCCTAGCCCTTTCACAACACCATATATTCTACTTTATCAAAGCCTCAACATGCTTACAAAACATTCATCATTCTCAATTCAACTACTACTTCTTCTGAACCTTACCTATATCCACTACCTTACCCAACCCAGCAGCATAACCCACACCATTCCTCCACACAACCAACTCACTCCCTATAACACACTTAAACGCGTTTGTCTCAATCTCCCCTGGCCTGTATCTCATTAACAACCATCTAAGTTTCTAGCCCCCCTCTAACCTCCAAAACACTCACAAATCTAATATACAACATAGAAACTAAGCAATCCAAACACCTCATCAGAATAATCCAACATCTAACTACCATACTTCTATCTGGAGTCATACACCCTAACCCCGGCCCAAACACCCCTTCCTCTACATCTAAATCCATTCTACAAGCTTCTCTATATGCCCAAAGCATAGCTAACAAAATCCCCAACCTCCATGCCTGGCTTCTCCACAACAAACCTGACACCTTAGCTATCTCTGAAACTTGGTTAAAACCTTATATAAAAGATGCTGAAATAGTACCACCTAACTACTCCATCATCAGAAAAGACAGGGCCCACAAAAAGGGTGGTGGAGTAGCTCTACTCTATTCATCCTCCCTATCCATTACTTCCTATAATAAACCCATTCCTCACTTCACCAATGAAGAATTAATATTAGCTCTATTTCACTTAAACACAAACGCATATGCATAGCCTCCCTTTACATCCCCCCTGGAGATATCTCAGTACTTGAGGATATCCTTTCCTGGCTTTCTTCCAATATCAGTAATGAAACTATTATCATGAGAGACACAAATATTAATTGGTCCTCCATTCATTCCCCTACACACACCCTAAACATCAACCTATACAAGTACTCTCAGCTCATCAACTTCACTACCCGGCCCTCTAAAGACTTCTCCAGTGGCAGCACCCTAGACTGCATCTTAGTATCACCCACCCACTATTACCCTGATAGTGGAACTCTTCCTGATTCCCTTAGCGACCACCTTCCCATCTTTACTAGGCATCTTCCTTCTCCATTACAAGCGACTCAAATACATCAGCACTCGCTACCTAAAAAACTTCAACCCAAAAGCCTTCTCAGACGCCCTAAAATCAATTAATTGGAACCCTCTAAAAACATTACAGCTTTGAAGCATGGAAAGATGTTGCTTATTTTCCAAATTGATGTTCTGCTTTATGATTTATATGTTTATGGTGTTTGTTTTAGGTTTCTAGTAATATCTCTTTAATTTTAGGTTAATCATTAGAGACATCATTAACTATTTACCTTTAAAAGAGGTTGGTTTGCACTAGTTTAAATGTTCTGATGAAGTCCTTGAATATGTGTTATGGATGAAAGCGATTTATCACCCTGGGGCACCTGTGATTTTACTTGGTTTATATTTTGGTGTTCATTGCAACAGATCAGCGTTTTCTTGTTTCCGCTGTTGGGGTGACTTCCACGGCTTACACGGCATTTCCTATTTGGTACTGCACTTTGTTTATGTATTTCGCTATTCGTAGCGCTATTTATATTGTGCAAACAATCTTTTTGGCTGTTTGACTATGGAGCTAACCAACGACATTATTAGGGGGCAGTTCCCCCTTAGACATTGCACTACCTCCCAGCTCCCAACCTCCTGGGAACAGGCAAAAGGTTAGCAATGACTCTGGTATTGTTCAGTTACTTGCTAAGTTGTCACAACAGGTTTCTGAATTAACTAAATGAGTTGACGAACTGCAACCTGTTACGAGTATTACCGAGACCAGAATGAAGGAAATGGTGGCTTCCAGCTTTAGACTGTTGAATCAAGGGGATTTTTCTTCTACCTTGCGGAAGAATGGTCTAGTTTACAACACACTACTTCGCGCCAGCAGGAGGCTTCCAATGTAAGTTCAACAACTTTCAGTTTTAATGACTGGATTAGAAAAGACGTTTGCTTCAACAATAGGAGTACTGGACAGGACAACGAAGGTGACTTTCCAACATTTAATGTTTCATTGAGGAGATTTGAAAATCTCCTAGTCAAGGTACAGAATTTGCAATGTGACAATTTACTTCTTGAAGAGAGTCTCAAAAATAAGCACGTACCTAAAGGTTTAAAATTTTTCAAATTTCCCAATGGCATGCAAGCCAAGGTTTGTAACACTGATGAACTTTTTGGTTTATTTGACCGTTTTGGTTTTGATATAAATTAAATTTATTACTGAAACTAACAACCGTATCAAAGTATTGTTTGAACAGTTGGATGTGTTGAATAATAAGTTAACTGAAGATGCTTTGAGTCTAACTGTATAAATTATCAACAAATTCTTAATGTTACAACTAATGTTGAGCGTGAGAAGAAAAAGTTACTAAGAGAACGCTGATTGTAACAAAAAGCAAGTGTATCCCATGACTAGTTATTTTTCAGGGTTAGAGAAAGTTACAGATGGGCATTTGACTACTGATAGCACTGTTTTTTCTAGTGAGGAGGGTCCATGTAACGAAGGAAGGTTGCTCCCCTCTACACAGGAAGAATATAATTTACAATACCCACCCCTTAGAAGGTCAGAGCACATTGAAGATAGGAATAAACACAAACAAAAACCTTTTTTAGGCCAACAACACTCCCCAAGGTACAACAGGGGGACACATAGGGGGTTACAGGAGCAGACAGGGACTGCCATACAAATTAGTAGGGAAACCATCCAGGTTAATCATGATGGGAAATGTTTATCAATGGAAGGTTTTAATATTTTGAACTACTCAGACATACAGATGGATGAGACATTGTTTTCAGTTTTTAGAAAAGGGTTTAAATTTATACCTGGTTTAAAGTTAGATATTGTAGATACTATTACAGAATTAAAATTATACACTAGAAAATTAAATTTTAATATTTTATTTAAGGAACAAGGAAATTTGAACTCTAACAATAGAATATTCAAGAAAAGAAGTAACTTCAACCCTCCCCCCTCCATCCTGTAGTACAATGATTTGAGAAAGCTTGTGAAGTTGACATCCAGCTCACGCTAGGTTATGGTTCCAAGAACAGAATGTTTAATCATAAGAAGAACATGAACGGATTTAAAGGTTGAGACAGGATAGTTCATTAAGAATTATGAAACCGGATAAGGGTCGGGATATTATTTTTAACAAGTTAGATTATATTAATGAACTTAGTGATTTTTTTCTGATACTGATAAATATCTTATATCTTCCATGAATTAATTTTTTCTTGCACACAGGAAAATTCAGTTATTTCTGGAGGACTCCCTTTTTCAGGGAGCTATATCTGAGGATTTATTTGAGTTTCTAAAGACTGACAATCCATTGATACCTGTGGCCTTCGGAATACAAAAGAGACACAAAAATATTGATAACCCACCCTTCCATGTTATGGTTTCAGGTAGGAACTGTTCGATTTACTCCCTAGGTGTTTTTATAGATAGGATTTTGAAGGAAACACTAAGGGAAGTCCCATATTTATTGAGGGACTCATGTGACCTCCTAAGCTTGAAAATAATTGGTATAGTGGAGAATGTTTGGTTTCTACAATTTATGTAGTAGATCTTTTTACTTCAATCCCTCACAAGGTCGGCCTGGAATTGTTCCATGAAGCCATTTTAGAGCTCACAAATCTTAAGAATGATTTGATTAATTTTATTATGGTAGCTATGGAGTTTATCTTAACCTCCAATTTTTTTTTTACTTTCAAGAGGGAATTTTTTAAACAAACTCAGGGGGTTGCCATGGGAGCTTCATGTGCCCCTGTGTACGTGAATCTTGTTTTATATTCTTGGGCGAAAAAATATGTATTTTTGAGTGTTTTCAGTACACAGTGGTACACCTACTTTCGCTATTTGGATGATATACTCATTCTTTGGAAGAGCAAAAAAACAGGATTCATGGAGTTTTTGAATTATATTAATCAGATTTGTCCCTACTTTAAATTTACATCCACTAGTTCTTTGGAAGGTATTAATTACCTAGATGTTATGGTTTCCAAGGACAAAGAAAGAAATATTTTTTTCTCTAAGATTTTTAGGAAAGAGACTTTCTCGAACACCTATTTGAATTTTAATAGATGTCACCCACCACATAAGAAAAATACTTTCAAGGGACAGTTAAGTTAGGGCTGCCAGAATGTGTTCTAGTAAGGAACTTTTTCAGAAAGAAATGAAGTACATTACGAACATGTTCAAATTAAGGGGTTACCCTGACCAGCTCCTCCTGGAGATTAATAATGAATTACTAGTAGGATGGGGTAATAAGTTCAGACCCCTTCTTTATAGTGGAGAATCTATTTCAAATATTTCGATGAAACACAATGGTTCTGAGGAAAATTTTTGTAGGGCCATAGTCCTTATATATGGAGAGGGAGAAAAACAAGTAAGAGATATTCTAAAGAAAAATTGGAATATTTTTAGAACTAACCAAGAGATTTTCAGCATATTGGGTTCTTGTCCTAGGGTAGTTTATAAAACAGGATGCAACATTAAATATCTTATGGAACACCCATCACCTGTTGTCCCCTTAGTACACAAGGGTACCACTAGTTGTGGTAATTGTAGACAATATTCATACGTTTGTAATAATGACACTATTTTTATTAAGGATGGAGTGAAAGGAATTAATTTACAGAGAGGGAATTGCAACTCCAAAGGGGTGATTTATATTGTTTCATGCCCACTGTGTAAGAACTTCTATGTGGGTAAAACAGAAAGAAAATTGAGAGCTAGGATATATGAACATATTTACACTACAGAGGAAAGGTAATTCTAACAATGCCTTATTTAAACATGCCCTGAATTGTCCTTACAATAAAATACCAAGGTTTGTGTTTGGTATTCTTGAAGTGGTTCCTCGTAGTGTCAGGGGAGGGTGGTGGGAATTGATGCTTGAGCTTAGGGAGGTATACTGGACTATTAGATTGAAAGCTAACTACACACCAGGTTTAAATGACCATGTTCCATTATTGCCTGTTTTGAAAAAAAGAGCTTTACAGCTTTGAAACATGGAAAGATGTTCCTTATTTTCCAAATGTATGTTCTACTTTATGATTTATATGTTTATGGTGTTTGTTTTAGGTTGATTGTAATATCTCTTTAATTTTAGGTCAGTCATTAGTGACATCATTAACTATTTACTTTTAAAAGAGGTTGGTTTGCACTGATGAAGTCCTTGAATATATGTTATGGATGAAAGCGCTTAATATTTCTTCATGGAATAAAGAGTTTTATTTTTTAACCGTGGCATGGCTTATGGTGGACTTTATCACCCTGGGACACCTGTGATTTTACTTGGTTTATATGCTGGTGTTCATTGCAATGGATCAGCATTTTCTTGGAGCTTCTCTAAATGCCAAAAGCATAGCTAACAAAATCCCCAACCTCCATGCCCGGCTTCTCCACACCAAACCTGACATCTTAGCTATCTCTGACACCTGGTTAAAACCTCATATAAAAGATGCTGAAATAGTACCACCTAACTACTCCATCATCAAAAAAGACAGGGCCCACAAAAAGGGTGGTGGAGTAGCTCTACTCTATTCATCCTCCCTATCCATTACTCCCTATAATAAACCCATTCCTCACTTCACCAATGCAGAATTAATACTAGCTCTATTTCAGTTAAATAAACACAAACACATATGCATAGCCTCCCTTTATACCCCCCCCCCCGGAGATAATATTTCAGTACTTGAGGATACCCTTTCCTGGCTTTCTTCTAATATCAGTAATAAAACTATTATCATGGGGGAGACAAACATTAATTGGTCCTCCATTCATTCCCCTACACCCCCCCTAAACATCAACCTATATAAGCACTCTCAGCTCAACTTCACTACCAGGCTCTCTAAAGACTTCTCCAGTGGCAGCACCCTAGACTGGATCTTAGTCTCACACCCCCACTATTACCCTGATAGTGGAACTCTTCCCGATTCCCTTAGCGACCACCTTCCCATCTTTACTAGGCATCTTCCTTCTCCATCACAAGTAACTCATAATTACATCAGCACTCACTACCTAAAATCTTCACCCCAAAAACCTTCTCAGACTCCATAAAATCAATTAATTGGAACCCTCTAAAAACTCTACCCCTGGATAATGCTGTTGCACACTTCAATACAACTTTCTTAAAACTGCTCCATAGTTTTGCCCCCATAAAAACCAAAAGAGTAGGAAACAAAATCGCCCCCTGGCTAACAAAAAACACACTAACTGCCATGCGACTTAGAGACAAAGCCTGGGCATGTTACCAAAGAAACAAAACTCCCACCACCCTTAATGAATTAAAAACATTTTGCAATAGAGTTAAAAAGTTTATCATAGCAGACCAACAGAATTACTTCTCCTTACTTCAAAACAACCATAAAACCAATCCACAAAAATTCTGGAACGGTATCACCACCCTCCTAAAATCCAGCTCAACTGAAAATCCAAGCCCAGACCCAAATGCACTAGATAAAATCTGGCCACTCAATTCAACTCTTTTTTTATAGACTATTTCCAAATTAACCTCGTCCTTCTCCAATAACACTTCACCCCCTTCACCTCCAGTCTCACATTCCCTATCCTCTCAACTCCCACCATTATCCATAAAACCCATTCCTACTTCTACCATAAAAAAAACTCCTACAAAAGCTAAAACCATGCACCAATGCTCTCGATAACATTCCCTCATCCTTCCTCAGCATAGCTGCCAAAGCCATTGCCTTCCCCATTAGCATCGTAATCAATCGCTCTATCCAAGAAGGTCTTGTACCTGAACTCTGGAAAAAGGCTTTCATTATTAGCTGCACAAAGGAGGCAATAATAACAATATGACTAACTTCCATCCCATCGCCATCCTCTCTCCCATCTCAAAACTCCTAGAGAAATGTATCCCTATCTCTTAGACAACAACTTATTAACTTCCACCCAACACGGATTCAGACCCAGTCACAGCACCATGACTGCCCTCCTATCCTTCCTGGAAACTGTGAATAAAGCCAGGGATTCTGGCTCTACTGTATCTACCCTCCTACTTGACCTCTCTAACGCCTTCGATACTATCTCTCACAACCTTCTCCTGACTAAACTATCTAACCTAAACCTATCCCCTTCCTTTCTGAATTAGTTCACCAGCTCTCTCTCCAACAGGCAACAAGCTTTCAAGTAGAAAAAAGCCATCTCCTCTTTCCTTAACACCCCCACTGGTGTCCCCAGGGATCCATTTTGGGCCCCCCCTTTCAATATATTAATAAATGATTTCTTCCACTCAATCCCTTACGCTAACTTTATTCAATATGCAGATGATACAACAATTATCTGTGCAGCCACATCCATCCCCACTCTCTTAAAGCTGACTCAAGATGCTTTCTCTACCACAGAACAGTGGATGAAAGACAATGATCTAGTACTCAATGCATCCAAAACCAAACTTATGGTATTTAGCCTTGCTAAAACCAACACCATCGATAGAAAACTATTCTCCATCACCAGCCAGAATAACACACCTCTTGAACTGGTATCTGAAACCAAACTACTAGGAGTCCAGATTGATGACCAGCTTAAATTCAATACCCATCTACAACTAAACATAAAAAAAACCACCAAAAACTTGGCATGCTCTACCGACACAATAGATACCTCACTACATCTACTAAGCTAACTCTCTCTACTACATTTCTCATCCCTTCCCTCCTTTATGAGGCCCCTCTCCTAACAAACCTATAATCATCTCTCAGAACAAAACTGTCCTCTTGTTATAATAAAATTGCCAAATTTGCCACTAGCCACAAATCATCAACCCATCACTATGCATCTCTCCACAAACTAAACTGGCTAGAGCTTCCCAACTATCTCTCCTATACTCAGCTTACTTATACACACAAACTCATTTTTCACCCCTCCCTCTGCTCTACCTTTAAAATGCACCAGCCACAAATACTCCTAAGATCTAGCAACCAAAACCTAATAGAACTGTACAAATCCCTTCGCTCCCCAGGACAATACCTCCTGTACTTTGCCCTGGCACACCTATGGAACTCCCTCTCCCTCCCTCCATCCGTACTATCACCAACCTCCCTTCCTTTAAAAAGTCACTCCACTCACATCTAACATCCACGTGGGAATGCTCCTGCCCACCCCTCATAACCTATCCTCCACTTCCTACAGGCTACTATCTCATATATTCCAGACACCAAATACTAAGCCAACTGTAAACAACCTCTTATAATTCTCAAATCCTACTATTCCATTTCAAGAAACTGTATATCTACTAAAGCAGTGCTTTGTTTTGTTTTCTACAAAATGTAACCTAAAAATTTTATTGTACCTGCTTAATCTTTGTCTTCTACAAAATGTAACCTAACATTTTATTGTAACTGCTTAATCTTTGTTTTGTCTTTGAACCTACAAACGATTTAAATTGTAAACTGCTGTAATCTTTTTGTAACCTTCGTATTGGAGCTTTTCTCCCAAGACTTCACTGAAAACGGGTTCTTATTGGCCCAATGGACTATCCTGGTTAAGCAACTGCAAATAAATAAAAATAAAATAAAATACAAGATGAACCTTATGATTTTGTTTTTGGTGACTTGCAGTATGTGGGTTTTGTGGTAAAAATCAGGGCATTTAATGGTAGGAGGCAATATTCTAATCTTAGCAAAGGAATATTATCATTTGCTAGGACCTCCAAAAGTCATTCTCCATGGGCTACTGATCAGTGACGTAGCTTAGGTTTGTGCCGCCCGGCATTAAAATTTCTCTGCTCTTGAAACTCGCATTCATTAAAACAGCATTGAAGCCCACATTCAAAGAAAATGCATCTGGCCAGTGGCGAATAAAGATTACATTTGTGCTGTTTTCAAATCATAGGCTCCTTGTAGACAAAACATACATGTGTTCTTTGATACACCTTCCTGACCGTATTAAATTATATTCCTTGTATAATACAGCACACTTGTTAGAGATTGTTTTAAATTTATTGTTTTGAACATTTTTCCAGTAAGCAATGAAACAAAATGCATGAACCAATAATGACAAAATTGCCCAATTCAGAACATTTCCATCCTAAAAGTCTACTCAGACTTCTACAATCCACCAGTATCAGTAAATATGCAAAATCTCTGCAGAAGTAAAAGTCACCTAAATAATTCCACATTAAAAGATCTCACACACACACACACTTCAATTAAAGTGAATGCAGCACAGTACAGCAAGCAACAGCTCTTACAAATAATAAAGTGCAGCACAGTACATACAGTTTAGCCATTAAATAAAATCCAGAGGCTGTGTAAATGTTGACCATTAAGTAAAATGACCCGCACACCTCTAGCAGCTATAAGTAAACATGACAGTGGTTGTATTGAGAGCCTTCAATAAAGTACATCATGAACACAAACTCAAACTAAGTGCCTGCAGAAGTGTAACATGAATCCAGCCATTACGTAAATTAGTAAAACACACAGCTTACATGAACAGCGAACATTTCATTTAAGAAGTGCCGTGCCTGCAGATTGAGCCGGTAGAAGTTCAGCCATACATACCACAGTTAATAAACACGAACGTTTCAAGCAGCAGCTCTTACACACGCACTTCAATTACACAAGCCTAACAACAGGAATCAGCTAACAGCGCTGTATTAAGTGGAGCAGTTGATATGACAGTGATGATGAATTAACTGCTACAAACATCTGCAGTTCTCATCATACTCACACCACTGAACCACATTACATAGCCCATTAATACTTGACCCACTGCCATGGCTCCCAGTCTAGAATGTATAGTGAAGCATCATTTATGAGCCTTTCAACAGACCAGCAAAAGGACTGCAAAATGCCTCATCAAATAACACAAGAAGACACAACATTAACAAAGGCATGTTAGGCATTTATTCAACATAGCCACAAGTGAACTTTTAAAATGTAGAAAAGTCCTTGTCATTCTTCAACACTATACACCTGCAAGATATCAGTGAGCAGATATTACTGTTGTACATGGCAAAAGTAAAGAAAGTTTTATGTCTGGGAAAAGGTCTTCTTATCCTAGCATATATTCTGTTACCATCCAATTCACCCTGGTTACATCAACTGCCGTAAACCTGACCATGACTTCTCTGCTGAATTCATGTAAACTTAAATTAATGTGAATGCAGCACAGCGAGCACACGCAAACACACACACACACACACACACACACACACACACACACACACACACATACATATACACACACCAGTAACTTTTGGAACACTTGCAGTGGTGTTTTAAATGTACTGAGTTTCCTTCCCTCTCTCTGGGTTGTAATTCCCTTGGTTGTACATAAGTCCCGGCTGAAGTTCTTCGCTTGCAAAATAAATATTCTCGCTGGTTGTGTAACATGTTTGTAATTTCCACTCACAAATATGTCCCTGGAGTAGCTGGAAATGCTTGCATGTCCCTTGAACCTCAATTCCGGCAGGCTAGTCACAGAGCTGATGTCATCGCACACGTGATGACGTTAGGTCAAGGCCGAAAATTTAAAAATCAGAGCCGGGAAAATCGGAAATTAAGGGGTGCCACTCGGGAATCATGGCACCCTATTATTTGAACCTCAAAACCGGTAAAAAACGAGAAATTCGATGCAGTTGAGAGGTATGCTGAGAACAAAGCCAGGTAAACCTCCTCAACAAAGCACAAGTTGCCTTAGCCCTGGAAGCAGTATCTATACAGTTACCTGTACACTTTAAACAATGACTAGTGATTTGAGAAACAGAAAAAAAGTACATCACACAAAGCAGTTATTTCCTCAAAGGAGGAAACTGCAGATAAAACATTCCTCATACTTCCACAATTAATCAGAATAAACTTTATTATGAACCTGACCATTCGAAATTCTAAAAAAAAAATCAAAGTTGCTGAATAAAATATTTTCCTCAAACTTTATCAGTTGTTTTAACATCCTTGTCCAAAGGGGAAGGATTAGAATTAACAAAATGCTTGGCAGCAGCTGGATTAACTAAAGCTACAGCTGTTGAGTTATGATTGGGATAAGTGTAGAATTAATTAATTATTAGAGCTGATGTTATCCATATCACTATTCCTCATTTCTGGGTGGTAGGATACATCGGATCCGAGCTGGCAACTTTTCAGACAGATCCTAGACTACAGCTCCTCCCACTTCCATAATCGCTTGCTTCCCTCTAACCCCTCAGATCTTGTTTGCCACTTACCACTACAAATGCAATTCCTACTGGCTCAAGTCCATCTTGTGGGATAAGTGATTCTTTTCTAACTTTTAAATCTAACATTTTTGGTATTTTTGCTTAATTAGTTGGTAGTTTTTTTGTGCCTCTATCCTCCCTCCCATTTCTAGTTATATTTCTTCTTTGGTCTGCCTTTTGGTGCCATTTTTCCTTTTTTCAAATCCCTTAGTCTTAGTTCCTTTCTTGTGTATAGTAGTTGTTTTTTGTGATTGTTGTTGCTCGTTTTCGCTATTTTTTGACTGTGGCTTGTTCCCCTGGTTTATGGCTTCAGTTCTATGTTGGATTTGGTGCTTGATCAGTTAAAAACATTACATCTGAGAATCAAGCAGGGTTTAAGAGGGGCTCCTCTTGTGGTCAGAAGATGCCCATTTCTGACTCACACAAGGAGGGCCTCTAATGTTTGGGTGCTGACCACCTGGAGGTTGAATGCAGTGCTGTAATAAGTTATTATTAAAAGATACGGGCTCGGGGGGGGGGGGCGTTGGTCCAGTCTCTGACCAAGCTGGGTCCCTCTAACCACAACAGAAAAGCTCCCTCCATTTTGAGGTCCTCTTCCATTAAGAAGCCTAGGCTGTTGGATCCTAGCTCCTCGTATGAGACTCCAGCCTCGGTGCTCTCAGATCTGAAGACCTTGGATCCGAGATCCTGCAAATCTACTCCTGGATCGAGGCCTTTGGATCTGGCCTTGACTAAGCCTACCATGGATCGTCCTCCTCTGATCCGAAGCATTTGAGTTTTAAACACTCGGATCCTCAGGCGACCTTGGATCCAAAGTGGACAAATCCGGGACCCATGTCGGATCCCACCATTTTGATCATGGACTCTCCTTCGGGTTCTGCCTCAGAGAAGCATTTCACTGTTCCTGGGAACAGGAGCCATTCCTCAGATAGGTATAGGAGGTCCTTGGGGTCTAGGCATGCATCCCCAGCTACATCACCAGC
The DNA here is from genome assembly GCF_019279795.1 of Protopterus annectens. Taxonomy (NCBI): domain Eukaryota; kingdom Metazoa; phylum Chordata; order Ceratodontiformes; family Protopteridae; genus Protopterus; species Protopterus annectens. The sequence continues at coordinate 172,209,590 of NC_056738.1, forward strand.
TTCTTCTAGGTCCTCCAGGAGCTTGCTGCCATCCGACACAGACAAGATGATGAGGTCTTTCCTGAAGGCTCAAACAGAGATGGGGCTTCTTTCTTCCCCTGCCCCCTACACTTCTATCTCCTCGTCTGACCCAGGCGGTTTTGGACTACCAGGACCTGAGGTTTAGTGGAGGAGGCAGCGGGGATTCCCAGAGCCCACTTTGTCTCTACCCAGTCCGAGTCACAGCCCAGCTCTGCCCTTCCTCCCTCGAAGCAGACTGGGTCCCAGATCAGAGCGGCCACTCCAGAGTCCTTGGGGGTGGATCCATTCCAGTTTTTTCAGACTGGTCTCTGCCCTCAGAGCTTTGGCTCTCGACAGCTTGAGACTGGTAGTATCTGTGGGTCTTAAGGTGGAGGCATGCTCTGCTCCCTCTTCTCAGATGACCTTGTCCACCAAGAATGGGGAGGGGCATCGTCCAGCCCTTCGGCCTTACAGGTAGTATATAGGAATTTCTTCACTGCTGGAGCTGCCTCACCTGCTCTTTAGGGCCCTTCCCAGTCCCCCTCTTCTCTCAGAGCTGATCCTTCTCATCCTGACCCAGTTAGCCTTCCCAAACCGGTCTTCAAGGGGGAGTTACCCCACTTGTGGTTCTCGAATCTTCCGAGTCCTTCCCTGAGCCCCACTCAGAGGATGTGCCCCAGAAAAGGACATGCAAGAGGAGGCACACAGACTCCCTGATGGAGTCTCTTACCAAGGATATGGACCTCGATGAAGGGGCTGCGTTCCCCAGATCTCCACCTGAGGATGTCTCCTATGGAGACATCCTAGAGATTCTCAAATTGAAAGGTGGATGTTCTTCCCAAACCCCATTCTCCAAGGATTCAATGTTCCTAAAGGTCTTCGGGATGGGACCATCCACCACCTGGATTTTCCCCCCTGCCAATGAATTGATATTGCCAGTAGGGCATGGAAGGAGCCTGATACTGTGGAGCCAGTGCACAAATGAGTGGACAAATTTTTAAGTCCTCCCTCAGACAGACAGTTTTGGTCCAAACGGATGCCAATCAATGCTACAGTGGTAGCTGCTAACACTAAAAAGGAGATGGTGGAGCAAAGTATGTTCTGTTCGCCCTACCAATCCTGGGAAACTGATAGACATGGAAAGAGGGTTTTCGCCTCAGCTACATTCGGTCTACGGGCACTTAATTACTTGGCACATTTCACCCGCCTCCAAAGGAATTTGGTTAAGGAGCGCACCACTTCCCTTTTTGAGTTAATGCCTGCAGAGGACTTGAACAAAGTGTCTCCCAAGCTATCCACTCTTGTGTCCCTTGCTAATTCCTCGATGAGGTTGATTTCCAATGCTGAGGAAGGCACTTCTTGAGTGGCTGGCACAGGCATCGCTATTCAGCATTTTGACTGGCTGCACTTATGCGAGTTTGCAGAGTCCTTTAAAGCATCCTTCACCAATGCCCTCTTCAATGGATCAACACTCTGGTCCATCAGTCAAAGACACACTGGCCAGCAGTGACCAAGAAGGGAAGACCTTGTCACTGTGGAAAAAAAGAAGTTATGTACTCATCATAACGTTCCATTTGAGTTTTTCAAATTCATTTGTCTTCAAACTGTGGGATACCGGATCCATATCAGATCCGAGCCGGCAATCTCACTAGCATCTGCTCCGAGCTCCAAGCTCCTCCCCTTACCAGTAATACACCTCCACTACCTTCCAACCCCCAGATCAAGTTTGCTGATCTTTATACTGATAACCCGACCTGAAAAATACTTATGACCTATAACTGCAGCCCGCAGGCTGTTCATATGACAAGATCCGGGGGAAGAAGGGAGGGACGGTTGAAGACAAATGAAGTAGAACTACTCAGATGGAACCTTATGGTGAGTACATAACTTCTTTATCTGAAGTAGTTTACTTCATTTGATCTTCAACCTATGAGACGGTCTCTCCAACTACTAAACTCCTGGGTGGCCCTCATGGATGGATAGTCCGGAGCATCGCGGAACCAAAGGATGCTCTCCTTCTGGAAGTCAAATACAATTTGTAATGAGAAATAAATGTATGAGATGAGGACCAAGTAGCTGCAGAGCAAATATCATCCAGAGAGACTCTAGACCAAAAGGTTGCAGATGTAGCCATGGACCTAGTGGAATGAGCTTTCACCTGACCCGGAGGAGACATGTCTTTGTCCTTACAGACCTGAAGGATGCATGAAGAAATCCACCTAGCAATAGACCTTGGAGATAGGTTTACCCAAAAAGGGATACAAACAGTTGATTGGATTTACAGAAATTTTTAGTCTTGTGTAAATAGAATCGTAACTGTCTATGAACATCCAAGTGCAATTTGTATTCCATTTTCTTAGCAAATTTAGGAAAGAAAACTGGTAGACTGATGGTTTGATTGATATTAACTGGTGATGCCACCTTGGGAAGAAAAGATGGATTGGTCTGAAGGGAAACCCTATCTCTGTGGAAAATCATATAAGGAACTTTGATGGACAAGGCCTGCAGTTCTGAAACCCTTTTAGCAAAGGTAATAGCCACCAGAAATGCTGTTTTCCAAGATAAGAATTTTAGATCTGTGGTTGCAGCAAGTTAAAAAGGCGAAGCGACCAGAGCTTGAAAAACCATAGTAAGGGCCCATGGGGGAACAGGATCCTTGATAGGGGGGCATAACAGAAAAGTCCCTTTGATAAAGGCTTTACACAGTCTGGAAGAGGCTAAAGAGGCAGAATTCTCACCCACATGAAAATGAGAAAATGGCAGCCGATTGAACCTTGACAGAAGAACTAGCTCCATGTTGAAAAAGATCAGCTAGAAAATCAAGAATGGCAGAAACAGGAGCCATGAAGGGGTCTAAACTCCACTGAGAAGACCAAAAGGAAAAACGTTTCCATTTACTGTGATAGGCCTTCCTAGTTGAAGACTTATGTGCAGCCACCAGAATAGACCTAACTAAAGAGTATAATCCAAGAGTCCTAGCGATCATGGGAACTGGAGCAGCCATGCTATGAGCTTCAAACTGTCCAGGTTCGGATGAGGAACCCCAGATGGGTGTGAAATCAGATCCTGAATGGGATCCAAGATCTAGGGCGGAGACAGAAGATGAGACCAAAGGAAGGGAAACAATACCTGGCGAGGTCAAAACGAGGCAATGAGGATCATCTTGCTCCCCAGTCGACGAGCTTTCTGTAGAAACCTCGGAATAAGAGGTACTGGAGGGTAAGCATACAGACGACTGGGAGGCTAAGCATGGACTAGAGCATCTCTGGGGGACTCCCCTGGCAGGGGATTCAGAGTGAAAAACTCACTGCACTTCGCGTTGGAAGGAGGTGCGAAGAGATCGCAGCAAGGCTTACCCCACTCCAGGAAGATCTGCTCCGCTACTGAAAGATTCAGAGACCACTTGTAAGGCATCAGAATAGTCCGAAAGCCTGTCCACTAGAATGTTGGACCATCCCGGAATTTGCGTTGCAATGACAATGCAATCGGAGGAAATTGCCCATTCCCACACTCTCATCGCCTCGCGACAAAGGGGGGTAAGACCTGGTCCCTCTCCCTGTTTGTTGATGTACCAGATCACTGACATGTTGTCTGACTGAATTGCAATGGTTCCCAGAAGAAAGGTATGAAGGGCCTGCAACGTTAAAAGGACCGCCCTCATCTCTAGAACATTTATGTACAAGCTGATCTCTACAGGAGACCACAGGCCTTGGACTGTCCTGCCTGAACAAAGTGCCCCCACCCAAGTTGGGAGGTGTCCACGGTCACTGTGGCTTGGGCAGGGGCTGGAACAATGGGTTGTCCCTCCAAAATGTCCGGAGAACACATCCACCATATAAGAGACAACTGACAGACTCAACTAAGTTGTACTGGATATGACAATGGAAGTTCCAACAGGGTCCACTGTACAGCTAGTGTCCACTGTAGAATTCTCATATGTAACCGGGCACACAGGAGAAGCATTTTGGTCACCACCATTGAACCCAAGGCCCTCAATACTGATACGCCGATGAAAGATGAGAATGGTAGATTAGAGAGACATGCATCCTCAAGTTTTGTACTCTCTCTGAGGTCAGGAAGATTTTGCACTGTAATGTATCTATCCTTGCCCCAATGTAGACTATTCACCTGGACAGGATTTAGAAATGATTTGGATGCGTCGATTGTGATCCCCAAATGCAGGGCAAGGTTTAAGAAATAATCCCTAGTTTGAGAGAGTAGATGCCTGGTGGGAGCAGTGAGGAGCCAATCATCCAGGTACGGCTAGCCTGAATCCCCTGAAGCCTCAGGTGAGCCGCTACCACCACCATCACTTTGGTGAACACCCTGGGGGCTGTGGTGAAACCAAAGGGTAGGGCTCAAAATCGGTAATGATGGACTCCTAGCCAGAAGCGGAGGAACCTCCTGGAGCTTCTGTGCATCTTTATGTGATAGTAAGCATCCTGGAGGTCTAATGAGCACATCCAGTTGCTCACTTGTAGGTACGGCATGATGGACTGTAATGCGACCATCCGGAATTTTTCTTTGGCAACTGACAGGTTCAGGGTAGATACATCCAGAATGGACCTTAAGTACCCAGTTTTCTTTGGTACCAAAAAGAAACTGGAGTAGAAGCCCAAAGCAGACTGATCTGGGGGAACGGTTTTGATGGCTCGTTTTCCTAGCAGCTTGGAAATTTCCTGTGCTGCTTCCTCCCTTTATGTGGGTAGTATGTCCGGGAGGTCTTTGGGAGATTTAGGAGGACCCACAAAGGGGATAGAGTATCCTCTGGATATGATCTGAAGCACCCAGTGGTCTGATGTTCTGGACTCCCATGCCGCTAGGTGCAGGAACAATTGTCCCCAGACTGCCTCCAGAGTAGAGCAGTCAGGCCACCCCTCAGGGCTGCTGTCCAGGCCTGTCCAAGAAAGGTTCCAGAGACCCAAAATTCCTCGGACCCCTTCTGCCTTTGGGCCGGTGTCCATTCTGTCCCCCTCTGCCTCTGAGGGAAGAAGAGCCCTGAGTGTCCCGGGAATACTGTGACTTCCAGGACCACATCTTCTTTTTCCCTCTCTGATTCTGGGAAAAGGATCTTTGAGGGTTCAAAAAATGGATTCCGATGGCAGACAGTCTTCCCGTCCTTCTCACACTGGACTAGTTTCTCTCCGACAGTCTTACCAAACAGAGTAGAGCCATCATAAGGGGCATTGGCAAAGGACGCCTTGAAAGGTTGCGAAAAATGACATACCTCTGAGCCAGGCATTGCACCTCATGGACACGCCAGACCCAGCCACCTTAGCCGCTCCTTCAGTAGCATGTGGAAGGAGTCACATGGACGTGTTGGAGACTGCTTTCAAAGTGGCCATCCTTGTGGAGAACAAGTCCCTGTCCTCCTGCGACAAAGACTTAGACTTAGGGGGAGACTTCGACAGCTCCTTGACCAGGTCGCCTTGGAGTCTCGTGATGTGGGTCAGGCAGTTCAGCACCCTAATAGAAAAGGTAGCCGAGGCGTAAACCCATTTCCCTAAGCAGTCCATCATCCGCGACTCTCGGTCAGGAGGATGAACCAAGGAACTCTCCTTGGCTAGTTCCTTCTTTGTGGTGGCCGCTACCAACATAGCGTCTATGGGGGAGCCCTTGTTCCATGCTGGCCTATCCGAAGTTGGACTCAAGATCTTGTCAGGCCTTTTGGGAATTGGTTCCATGGTGTCCGGCTCTTTCAGGGCCCATGAGGTAACCAGGTCCACCAAGAGATCTGCGGGAGGGGACACCTAGGATGGGCCCGTGCCGAAAGCCTCCAGAAACACGGACTCATCAGAAGGTTTGGGGGTGGACTAACCTCCCCGTTGGTGAAGGATTTCCATGATGTCTCCAAAGGAGACATCCTCGGGAGGTGACCTGGGGGAACCTTCTCCATCATCCAAATCCGAAACCTCTGTGAGGGACTCGGGGGAGTCCAAGTGCCTCCTCTTACACGTATGCTTGCGAAGCACATCTCCGGTGGGGCTCTCTGGGGGGAACTCGCAAGCCACTTGTTCCTCAGGGGGAACAGTCTGGAGCTCCTCCAGCATGGGCTGTCCCTCTGCTAAAATGATGGGATTCATAGAAAGAGCCGAGAGGGTTGGGGCAGAGTCCGAGGGGATAGTCAGGGGGTCTCGATCCAGTGGAGAGAACCCTTTCTACCACGTCGAACGCAGAGGGAGAACAAACCTCCTGTGGAACCAATAAGGGAGCCGGTCTCCCCGGGTCTGATGAGAAAATCGGAGCCGGGCCCGAAGTGGACAGAGTTCCGAGGGAGGTAACTTTTCCTGACAACAGCTGAGCCAATGAAAAAGGTTCCACTCCCCCAGATCCGACACCCAAGCTCCGGCTCTGACAGTGTCTCGGATCTGACACGCTCCAGGCAGCTGTCGGCATCGAGGAAACAGATACCGTTGGCGCCGAACCCCTGACTAAAGCCATCGTTGGATCCGAGTACTCCAAACCCGGTGGACGGATCGGAGGAGAAATCAGTGTAAAAAAGGGAAGCAACCCCCCCCCTCTGAGGGAGAGGGGGCTGGTACGACCTCAACTGGATCTGAGTACGAATTAACCTCCTCATCATTTTATCCATGTCGACTTCTGATAAGGACAGTATGGACCTCGATGAGGCCACGGATTCCGACCTTGCGGTTCGGGGCACCAAGGCCCTAGATGTAGACCGTGTCTCCTCTGGCTCTGAGGAAAGCCTCGGAGATCGGAGTCATGGATCCTATGACTCTTAGCAGGTGAAGCGGGGTCCAAGGACTTCTTATGTTTGTCCTGAATTTTGGCTCTCTTTCCTCCTTTCTGCCCCTTTTCCGCTCTGCTTCCACAGGCTTTGAAATGGGAGGTTGAGTCCCAGCCTGGAACGGAGGAGAAGCAAGGGCAAGAGAAGAAGGAGAGAAGGCTACAGCAGCGATTGTGACTGAAGCCGAGGATGAGGCAACTGCCTCAGAAGAGGGAAGAAGGCCTTTCAGGGACAACTTAGCCTTCCTGTCCTTGAATTTGCATGGGTTAAAACCCGCGCAAATAGAGCAGTCTGTACTGAGATGGGCCACACCCAAGCACATCACACAGAGTGTGGCCATTTGCTGGGGACAACTTATGGCCACACTCACTGCACCTTTTAAACACCAGCTTATCAGCCATTTAGATAAGAGGGAAAACAAGTAGAGCAGAAAAAATATTAATTTTCCCTCTGTAAAACCACTCACCATACTCACATACAGAGCACACTGAGGGGTGAGGGGAAGCAAGTACACTACCAACTACACTAAATTAAGCTAAACAACACTACAGTTTAAAGTTTAAACACATGACGCACCAAGCGAGGGGAGGAAAAGGTGAACCTACACTAACCACTATCCTGAAAGTTGAGGGAAAAAAATTTCTAAAAGCTTTAATATCCACTTACAACTTGGAGCTCTGGAGATCACGATGCTTCAGCTACCCATGGCAAACGAGCTCTGGTGGTTGGAAGGTAGTGGAGGTATATTATGGGTAAGGGGAGGAACTTGGAGCAGATGCTAGTGAGATTGCCAGCTAGGATCTGATACGGATCCAGTATCCCACAAGCTGAAGATCAAATGAAGTAAACTACTTCAGTTCAAATTTTGTACTCCTCCAAGGTACTTTTCTAAGACATAATGAGTGAATTAGAAATTTTGGATCAGGAAGTCTAAGTCTTCTTTTCAAGAGGCTCAGGATGAACCCTCTTCTAGAGATCGGGGGAGAAGGTTCAATGGTAGACGCTACCCAAGAGGCAGAGGGGGGGGTCTGCAAATCAGGGCTCCAGGGAACCCTTCTCTGAGAAGCCCTTGCAGCACTCCTGATGCATTTCCCGACTGTCCTGTCTTGGAGGAGACCTGGGGCTGTTTGTCTCCCCACGCTATGGCCTGGGCAAACATCACAAGAGATCAGTGGGTGCTAAGCATCATTTACACGGGTAATTTTATTCCCTTTTCCCACCCCCACCACCCAGTAAAATTCTCCCCAATGCACCACCCTGTCAGGGGGAGTTAGCTTATGAAGAAATGCTCAAGTTTCAGAAGACAGCCATCCAAGAGGTCCCACTAGGACAGTGAGGGTCCGGAACTTACTCTCGCTGCTTTTTGGTGCTGAAGAAAATGGGGGACCTCCCAAGCATGTTCAACTTATCAGATGCCATGTCCAGTGTCTCCTGGGGTCAATGGAGGCTGTAATCTATCTGGTGCCGTTAGCCAGGGTTTACATGAAGGTTCTACGGTGAACTCTAAGAGGTCCAATGGTCTTCTCTGTCTCACCTAATGACAGCTTCCATCCTCCTCACTCAGCTGTGCAGGAGTCATCTTCTTTGATGGATTCAGTCTCCCGATCTCCTCGGGGTAAGACCTTTTTCTCCTCCTCCTCCCAGTGCCATGGTGACCACAGCTGCTTCCCTGCTGGGGTGGGGGGCATTGCCAGGGAAAGATGTTCCAAGGTATCTGGTCCTCTGTGGAGACCAAACTGCACGTAAACGTACTAGAGATGAGGACAGCTCTTCTCACATTGCAAGCCTTTCAGGACTGCCTTGCTCAGGGTACCATTGTAGTGCACACGGACAACATGGTGGTTGGGTGGTACATTAACAAACAAGGGGCACACGTTCTTATCTGTTTTGTTGCGAGGCCATGAGTGTATGGGAATGGGTAATGTCCTCGGGTGCATTGTCCTTGAAAAGCACATTCCCAGGAAGACCAATGTTCTGGCAGACAAGCTCAGCCAAGCTATCTTGAGTCCCCACGAGTGGGCCCTGAATCCTTCAGTGGCAAGAGAGAACTTCCTTCTCTGGGGTCAACCGAGCTGTGATCTGTTTGCTTTCCCTCTCAATCACAAATGCAGCGAGTACTTCACCATCATTGCCCCCAGCAGGGAAGTCCCCCAGGGATGCTCTAGTTCATGATTGGACTGGGTCTCCTTTACTCTTACCCTGCATACCTCTCATGCTCCAAAAAGCTCAATGCCTCAAGGCTCCACTGATCCTCAATGCCCCCTTCTGGCCTCGGCAGGTGTGGATCCCCCTCCTCAGGTCTCATCTGAAGTACCCCCCCCCCCTTGGGTACTGGATCCCCTTCTGGATCTCTCACCCCTCTCATCTTCCGATCCCAAACCTTCAGACCCTTCATCTGACTGCATGGTTTGTCCACTTCCTGTTATTCTAAACCAGCCCAGGCTTGCCTCTCCTGTTAGAATCATTCTGGCCTCTCAAACGTCTTCCACCTGGAAGGTCTATGGTAGTAAATGGAAACTCTGGCCAGTCAGCGGAATTTGGATCCCTTTTCAGCTTCATTCCAGGCATCTTATTATTTTTGTCTTCTCTTTTTTAGGCTGGAGCCAGTTCACCACTATTAAGCTGTAACTGGCTGCCATCTCTAATTTTCATGTTGGCCATGAACCTAACTTTTCTTCTTGCCTTTGTAAGGCCTTTTTGAAAGGTGTCTTCCTGCTTTGGCCTCCTATCAGAGATCCCTCTCCTCACTGGGACCTCTCCTTTATGCTACAATCTCTTAAACAGAGCCCTTTCAGCCTGCTGCAACCTGCAACATAAAGCTTTTTTCTTGGAAGATCACCTTTTTGGTGGCTAAAACATCAGCTAGGTGAGTATCTGAATTGGAGGCTCTCTCCATTAAGCCTCCATACATCATTTTTCAGAGACAGAATGGCTCTCAAGACTAATCTCTCCTCCATGCCCAAGGTAGCCACTGAAACAAATTTGAATCAAACCATTCAGTTGCCAGTTTTCTTTCCTAACTATTCCAACAAAGGAGAGCACATGCTGCACACACGATGTACAAAGGCAATTGCGGTTCTCTTTAGACAGAACAAAGAGCTTTCATAAATCTGACCAACTGTTTGTGGCCTTCTCTGTTAACAGACTGGGTCAGATGGTGTCCAAGATTACAATTTCTCATTGGATACCCTAGTGTATTGCTACCGTTTATAATTTTAAGGGATTGCCCCTGCTAGGACCTGTCAAAGCTCATTCCACTAGATCTGTGGCTACGTCAGCTACCTATTTAGCCCAACATTCCTTAGATGAGATTTGTGCTGCAGCCACCTGGTTTACTCCTCACACCTTCATTACTCATTACAAGCTTGACCTACATTCCAAGAACAGGGCTTCATTTGATTACAGAGTTCCACAACATGTCTTCCCATGAGGCCACCCAGAATTGTATGGTAGCTGGGGGACTCTGAGTATAAGGTACATATGATATATACAAAAATAGGGGGCATAAATTCACATGTTGGCTATATACAAATAGAAAAGAGAATGGTTATAAGAACATACAGTTGAGTGATGAGGTGGCATGATTATCCAAGTGCAGAATAGCAGCATAACCAAGAGTTGGACAGGTGTTGTTTGAGCCTGGATTTAAAGGATTTCAGTTTTTCTAGTTGTCGTTTAATTGTTATGTTGTTCTCCAGTTCAGTGACATAACTTGAGTAAAGTGAGTCTCCAGCTATTCTAGAAAATAGGAGACATTTACTTCCTGAGCACAGTTCAGTGGCAGGTGAGTAGTGCTGGTGAATGTTGCTTAAAGGAGGGGAATTTTCGGTTGTGTGCAGCGATGAGCTGTTTGTAGGAAATATATTGCGGAAGCTCAATCCAGTGCAACTGTATAAGGCAACACAATGATGTATTCTGGATGGAAGGTCAATTGCAAATTTAGTTATCTTGTAACAGCATGTATCCAATATCTTCATGTATGTAGAGTGCAGATGAGCAAGAATGGGAGCTGCATATAGAAGTGACAGGAGAAAACTGGATAAAGCTATAGTTTTCCTAGCAGATTCTGAGAGATATGGTCTGGCTTGATAAAGTGCTCTATGTTTTTTGTATGTTTTTATGAGTTGAAGAATATGATACTATAGATGAAAACTTAAACTTTGAGCAACATTCAGAAATTTAGTCTGTCATTCTATTTATATTGTAGTATTTTCTTGTGATGCAATGTTAAAGCTTTGTTTTTGTTTTTACAGCACTAATTTAGTTTTCTTTGCATTTAGGATTAGGTTGAAGGTGTGTAACCATAACTCTAGATAAGGACTCGATTGATTGGCTGAAGGTACAGCATGTTAGGAGGTGAGCAGATAAAGATAGAGTTATCTGCATATTACATGATGCTGACATACTTGGTTTCAGTGTAGAGATAATTTATAAAGATGTTAAACTGTAATGGTCTTAGGATTGCTTCTTGAGTAACACCAACAAGAGACCGAGAAATGAGTATTTGTTTTGCCATTTTACAGCTTGTTGCCTATTTGACAGGTAACTCTGAAACCATAAGAGAGAAGAGTGATCAATTCCTAAAGAAGTGAGATTGATTAGCAATTCTTGATGAGAAATTGTATTGAAGGCACTAAATAGGTCTAAGAAAAGAGAAGAGAAAAGGTTACCTGAAGTTTTGTCAAAGTTTATGGTGTTAGTGAAACTAAGGAGAGCAGTGTTTGTGTTATGGTGAGGAGAGAAAGCATGCTTAGTTTAAGACTATTGTTAAAGTGGGAGAAGCTGAGAATGTATTCATTTTTGAAGATCCTCAAATAAAGGAGATAGGCTAGCAAGAGGTTTATAGTTAGGAAATTAAGTGGAACTACCACCTTTGTGCAAGGGAATGAATTTTTTTAACCCGTAGTGATGGGCCATAGCTCTCTCTTACTTACAAGTTTATCAGGAAAGAATTAGGGCAAATAAGGACATCTGCTGCCATTTTAATAAATTTATCTGGTAGATTCTCAAACAGTAAGGTGGTGGGTTTCCGGTTTTGAAAATTTCTTTTTAATGGTAGTCATTTGGACAGGTTCAAACGTGAAAGAAGGAGAATTGTTTTCAGTATAGACTGTTAGGGTGAGGTAAATAGCAGCTCCATGTTTGAGAAAGTTATGTACTGTTTCAACAAAGTGGTTATTGAACTGAGTAGCAATACTACCAGTAGTGTTGTCTGTGTTTGGTGGAAATGTGGTAGTGTGGCCAGGGTACACTATCTTATTTATTGTAGCCCAGAACAGTTTGGGATTGTTTTGATATGTATACCAAAGATTGGCATAATAGGATAGCATAAAAACTTACAAGACTGAGGAACTTTTTACAGACAAGTGGAGTACCTCAGGGTTCAGTCCTGGGACAGCTCTTGTTTGGCATCTACTTCTCTGAAGTACAGGCCAACACTAAGGGACTCTGGCTAACAAAGTTTGCAGATGACTGCAAACTGGGAGCCATTATTGAATCCCCAAATTATGTGGATATTCTACAAAACGGCCTTACAGAAACAGATGCTTGGTGCCAGAGCCATGGGTTCAAGCTTAATGCCAAGAAATGTATAGTTATCCCCTTTGGGAAAAAAAACATGTACCCATGAATTACCACATAGGTGGTAGTACACTAAACACCATAAGTGTGATGAGAGTCTTAGGGACACAGGTGGACAAAGGTCTCACCTTCAATAACCACATAGCCACAATGGTCAGGAAATCCTTCTATGTGGCACACCTCATCACAAAGGGCTTTTCATCCAGGGGAAAAAAGGAGGTCATTGTTACACTGTACTCATCCCTCATTGGACCCATTATAGAGTACAACACCCCATTTGGTATGTACCTCACAAGACATCTGCAACAGCTGGAAAGGCCATAGAAATACCTCACTAAATGAATCACAGGCCTAAAGCAGATGCCATATGCTGACCGTCTAAAAAAACACCAGCTATACTCTGTGGCATATCGTCTACTCAGAGGCGATCTCTGCTCAACATACAAGGCCATGTCAAACCCTGAGCTGTTGGACATGCTCCATTTAAAGAAATCCGAATCCCTCAGAGCCACATACTCCAGGGATCTAAACCTTGTCATCACAATGAACAAAACATACTAGAGGGATAGGTTCCTTACCCAGAGACTCCCATACTCTGGAATAGACTGCCCATACATGTCAAGCAGAGCGCCTCCTTGGCCATCTTCAAAAGGAACCTTGATGATTGGATGGGAGATAGGAAATTCACCCCGGAGATCATGTCAGTTGCCCTGCTAGACAGGGGTCCAGGGAAGTAAATATTGTGGGGAGAAATATCCAGGGAATTGTTATGGCTAGGCTTGTATAGGCCCTAGGGCAGATAGCCTAGTACCAAGCTATGAACCTATATCTACTTTATTAGGTGAAGCAGGCTGGCTGTCAAGTGAACCAAAGACTGTGACAAATATCCTCCAGTGCGGACAACACTTGGGGGATAGGTGAAGTTTCTGGGAATTCCAGTGATAACAACTCGTAGTATTTTCTGAGGGTCTGAGAACCCTCAGTGTTTCCCAGTGAAATCAATGGCACATTCTGGAAATATTTTCAATGAAAGAGAATACCTCAAAGAGAGAGATTCAGAAATCCACAGAGAAAAATCTGCATCTGTCCCATCGCATTCCTCTTCATCTTCAATTTACTGAAACTCTTCAGGAAAAAAAGAATCCCCTTTTCTTTTACCAGAAACCATATAGGAAGGGTCAATATCCTGTACAAGACCTAACAGACCCCCTTCCATGACTCAAGACACCCATTCCTCTTACCTGGATCTACTTGACTCCATTAAGGTACCCCCTTAACACCCTGATCCCTGGTGACTTCAACTACCCCACCATAGACTGGGTGAACTATTTCTGCAGTAATGCACTCACTCAACGACTCCTTGACTTCATTAGTTCTAACACACTAGACCAGCTTGTCTCATCCCCCACAAGGGGAAATAACATTCTAGACTGGTTCTCATCAACATGGGTGACTGCTGCACTACTCCCAAAGTATGTTCTTCCCTGGTGAGATCAAATCATCGGACTGTCTCATTCGAAGTTTCTATCCCACCCAACCCCCCAGCCGTAATCAATCCAAAAAACTTCTCAAAAGCTGACTACAACCTCCTAAGGGAGGGTATTTGTAGCTTCACACCACCACCACCACCCATCAGAGGATGCAGACAACTATGCTGAATAGTACACCAATGCAATATACAAACACCTGTACAATTACATGGACTCAGCCATACCGAACAGAACTAAAACTTGCTCCTCAAGGAAACATAAATCTGTTTGGTGGATATCCTCTATCAACAGGCTTTATAACGAAAGGAAGAAACTGTTGTCCAGGGGTAAAAAAGAACAAATTCCAAATTGGAAAAACTTCCTCCTCTGCCTCAACAAGCAAATTAGACCACTAGTGAAAATCTCCAAAGCCAACTATGCAACAAACCTAGCCTCCAAAACAATGGGAAACCACAAAGCCTTCTTCAGTTATGTCAGGAACCTCCATGGCAAAGCCCAGGTTTGTTCCGAATTCGTACTTAACAGTATCACTTACACTGATCTTGCTGGCTTAGCCAACCTGCTAGCAGATGGGTTCAGTGCAAACTTCAGCCCCCTGACCCCCCCCAAAGGCCCTTTTGACTTCCCCAATACTTGTCCTGCACCTCACATCTCCATAGATCAAGTGTTAAAGGCCTTATCCAAGGCAAAGAACATAGCTTCCATGGGACATGATAGTATCCCAGTCTGTATTCTGCACCATCACCAGCAAGAACTGGCTTCACCACTTAGCACCCTATTCAGCCACAGCCTAAGTACAGGCTTCATTCCAGCAGACTGGAGAACTGCCATTGTCATCCCCTTGCACAAAGGTGCTGCCACTACTGACCCTGGAAACTATCACTCCATTAGCTTGACAAGTCTGACCTGTAAATCCATGGAGCATATTATTATGGATCTCATAAAGAAGGATGTATGCAATCTCCAAGCACTTGACCCCGCCCAGTTCGGATTCATCAATGCCAGATATTGCCTGTTGAAGCTGGTTGACTTCCTTGAGACCATCACCAAGGGCCTGGATGAGGGAAAGTCTGTACATACAGCTTACCTTGACTTGGTCAAGGCCTTTGACACAATACCCATTCAAGCATCATCGAAAAGCTAACACAACTTGATGTAAACCCCTGTCTCATCAGGTGGGTTGGCCAACTGGCTCACCAATAGGACACTCAAGGTCAAAATAGGTGCCTCCACCTCGGATAGCAAAACTGCCACTAGTTGAGTTACCCAGAGATTTGTCCTGGGACCCCTACTGTTTGCAATCTACTTCTCAGAGGTCCAGGCAAAGACAAAAGGCCTGTGGCTGACCAAGTTTGTTGATGGCTGTAAGTTGTGTGCTGTCATTGACTCCCCAAATGATGTCAACATACTGCAAGGGGGTCTCACAGCAACTAATGACTGGTGCCAAAGTCACGACCTCAAGCTAAATACAAAAAAATGTATCATCATACCATTCAGCAAAATTACAGCCCCTACTGATTACCACATCAAAGGCAACCCCCTAAACACACAACTTGTAATGAGAGACCTCGGTACTCAGGTTGATAATCTCACATTCGATCATCATGTAGTGGCAGTGGTCAGAAAAGCCTTTGACTTGGTTCATCTCATAAGTGAAGGGATTGCATCCAGAATAAAGGAAGTTATTACCCCTCTATACTCGTCCCTCATTAGACCAATAACGGAGTATAACGCCCCATTTGGTATGTACCTCTCCAAACATCTGCATCAACTGGAAAGGCCACAGAAATACCTCACAAACAGAATCCATGGCCTCCAACAGCTGTCCTATGCGGACAGGCTCAAATCATTATCACTCTACTCGGTATCATAGACTGCTCAGAGTTGATCTGTGTCTTGCCTACAAGGCAATCTTTGACCCTGCCCTACTAGAGATGCTCCATAACCGGAAGTCTAACTCCTCGTGCATTATCCTCTCGCAAGGCCTGAATCTAATATGTAACATCAATAAAACCTGCTGGAGAGACAGGTTTGTCTTCCAGAGGCTACCCTGTCTCTGGAATAGACCTCTCATACACCTCAGAGTACCTTGCTGACCCTCTTCAAGCGCAACCTTGATGAGTGGGATGGGAAACCACAAATTTGTCCCAGGGGTTCCACCTGTGTCCCTCAATGATAGGGGTAGAAATAAAGATAGAACGCTGGATATATGCCAAAACAATCGCAATAAATTTATAAAAAAAGGAACACCACATGCCTCACAATGGTGCCCGCCATGACACACTCTGAACTAAGACAGGACACAAGCCCTTCTAACTCCACAGTTCAATCCCAATCACAGAGTAAGTACAGAAAAGTCCAACAAGAACAGGCAATTATATATCTGCCTAACTAGCAAGAAAACCATCCACACCAGCCAGATGGAAAAGCCATCCAAACATATTTGGACATGTGGGAATATAATGAATGACAGCTGCAGATATCACTGGGTATGGCGGGAAGATAACAAGTAAATGTTCTTTTACAAAGGTCAACTGATATGAAGAGCACACATATTTATTACACCTGGCTTCAAAGTCCCTCTACAGTGGGTCATTACAGAATTCTAAATAGTATTACAAATATCTTTAAGCATTGTGGGAGCTACACGGAGGCCTAAAATCCAAAGGTCTCAAAAGGCCAAGTCCTGAAGCACCAAAATGCCAAAGAATCTTGACTCCTGGAATCATACCAAGCAATAATGCTTTGTGAGGGTGTGAAACAATGACCAAATGGCCACAGCAGAAACATCACCAATGGACACATTCCTGAAGCAGGCAGTGGAAGCATCTCTACCTCGATTACAGTGGTCTTTTTCAATGAAAGACTCCGTGCCTGCTGGCAGTAGATGATGCAGCAGTCTTACCTTTGGTGTAGAAGGTGGTGGATTTTACTCCAGCACCAGGGAGATGAGGTGCTGCACTCCTGCGTGTGTCATCCTTTGGATGGAACATTAAACCGTGGCCCATCTGCATAAGTTGGTGGCAGCTCAGGCGGATTTAAATTATCCTATGGCACCTATCAAAAAGAGTAGGGGAAGTTTCTCAATGCCAAGGCCAAATTTCCCCTAGTAGTATCAATACAACCTTGCGACACCCTGAAAAGAGGCTTCTAGCCTAATGGAACTTACCTGGTCAACAAAGGATAAATAAAACCAAAGGATGAATAGAATAAATAAACAAACTAGCAACCTATATGGCTAGTGTTTGGTAAGTTATAGCCAGACCCTCCTTATCTTCAGTGGAGGAGGTGAAAAATCAGTCTATCTTCCAGAATTCATAAAATAGTTTGAGGAAGAACCTCAACTGACAGTGCACATGAAGGATATGGAGTGCACTCTCTCCCTCAGTACAGAAAATAGGAAGACTGACAATCTAAGAAGCAGCTCTCTGATCACTTTCGAGAAAAAGCAATGGTTAGTCATAAGGAAAAACTGACACTTGCAAAAGAAAAAGTAGGGCTTCCTACAAATAAAAATATGCAGCTTAAAGATCCTAGGACAATGACAGTGCCCATTAAAAAAGGTCCCTACAAGAGACCAGCCTCAAATGTATCAAGCAAGGCAATCCTAACTGAGGAATGGGCAAAAAGGTCAGTCAGCAGGTTTAAGTCATGAGGAGGAGAAGAGTTATTTAAAGGTGGGTATACTGCCGATGCCCTTTAAGGGGCTGCCTCACAAGTCAAACTTGAGCTACAGAAAGCTACAGTTCTGTAGTCCACAACATCCTGAAGCATCAAAATTGAGAAATCATGGACTCTGCCAACAGAATAACTGAAGCCCAAATCAAACAATTTTTGGAGATATGTCAGAATCATGTGTAAACTAGCCAGATGAAGTTTCAACGTATATGTCTTTGCCCAGATGGAAACCTACTTAGCACAAAACATCTGATAAATGAAAGGCTTCCAAACAGTTCCCTGACCACAAATGGAAAGTCTGGTAGGTTCATGGGATCTAAGACAGCAGTTGTGCTCAGAGGTGCAGCTGTCACTACAACAGGAAAAGAGAACTTCCTTGGCTTTTACCTGGGGAGGTTTAGGGACTGGATAGTCTGAAATTATACCATGACCCCCCCAAAACGTGCACGCTGATTGGCCAGCGTGCACATTGTAAATCGAGTTATACTAATGGAAAAAGGTCCGGTCGCCCGGACTTTTTTCCATTAGTATAACTCTACTTTTAAAACACTGTCTCGCTATGTTAAATGGGTTTAACATAGCGAGACAGCTTTAAAATAAGCAACGGAGATCTCCGTTGCTTATTTTAAAGCTGTCTCGCTATGCTAAACCCATTTAACATAGCGAGACAGGTTTTTAAAAAAAAAGCAACGGAGAATGCAAGATCTCCATTGCTTTTTTTTTACTGTTTTGCTATGTTAAATGGGTTTAACATAGCGAGACAGTTTTAAAATAAGCAACGGACATCTCCGTTGCTTATTTTAAAACTGTCTCGCTATGTTAAACCCATTTAAAATAGCGGAAACAGTAAAAAAAAAAAAAGCAACGGAGATCTTGCTTTCTCCGTTGCTTTTGCCCACAGCTCTGATGTACTGCGCAGACATCTGCGGAAGGGCAGTAAACAGGCATTATACTATGCCATTATTTAAGAAAAGTAATAGTTTCTTTTCTTAAATAATGTCATGGTATAATAGCAATAACCCACTTCTGGGTGTGGGTAATGCTGTATTTACCCACGGTTGGCTTTGTTTGGTCCCTCGGGCTTCGCCCTCGGGACCAAACCACGCCAACCGTGGGTAAATCCAGCATTACCCACACCCAGGCGTGAGTTATTGCTATAGTACACCAGTCTTGAAAACAAAGTAATGATAAGAATGAGAATGTTCTTTATTCTCTGACTTTTGCTACACAAATAATCAAAGGAGACGCTGGTAAAGTATATGTAAATCTTCTTTACTACAAAAAAAAAAAAAAAAAACAGAATACATATCAACTACTCATGACTTTGCTGAACTTGAAGAGTGTTGCATTCTCCTAGATATCAGGGGCACTTCATTCCCAGAAGATATTGGTTAAACAGGTCTCCCTTATTCTCATAGTCAAGTGAGGATGAAACTGTGGCTGAGGGAGACTGTCAACACAGTCACTTCTCCAGGATGTGAATGGCTGAAAAGGAGAAGCTGTAGTATAAAGCCAACTGTCAGATCAAGGGTGCTTCTCTGTAGAGAGTTTTTGTGTACATGTCCCCTCCCCCAGCATGAAGACCTATGACAACACAGCCTCAGTATATCTGACCAGAGAAAAACAGTCTGACCTGAGCAGGACAGGCTCTGGTTTGAACACTTCTTTCAAAGCTTGAACTCCAAGAAGCACCATCCCCAGCTTGAGCAGGATTATGTGATCCCCCCCCCTTCCAGGGGACCCACATGTCTTGTAGCACAGATAAAGCTACCACCTATACCAAACTGGTGAATACAACAAATTTGCTGGCCGCTAAATTTAGCTACCCCCCCCCCCCCACACATCACACTCAGGTCCCTCCAGGAAATACTCTCCAGCATTTCTCACACAACTATCACTAAAAAATAGGTCCTCACTGAAATTTCCAGAGGTAAAAACATTGCATCAATAGGTCCTGATAATATTCCAGAATGCCTCCTAAATAGCTTGAAACGTGACCTGGCCCACTAGAATTTCTATTCAACTACAACCTCCAGGCAGGCTTCATCCCTGCAGAATGGAGGACTGCAACTGTCGTCCCTCTACACAAAGTGTATGTGGCCGATCAACAGACCCAGGGAACTACAGATACATAAGCCTGACTAGTCTTATATGCAAAGCCATGGAAATAATTATTGTGCACCTGATAAACAAAAACATAGGAAACCTTCAAACACTGGACCCATCCCAGTTCAGTTCTGTTTAGGACAGGTCATGCCTACTACTCTTGGTGGACTTTGAGAAGGTCACTAGAGACATGGATGGGGCATAACAGTATATACTGCCTACCTTGACCTGACAAAGGCATTTAACACAATACCGCACTCAAGGATTTTTGACAAACTCTCAAAATGAAGCATAATTCCATGCGTCACCCGATGGATAGCCAAACGGCTCACAGATAAAACACATGAAGTCAGGATGAGGGCAATCCACCTCTAACAAGAGGTCTGTTACAAGTGCTGTCCCTCAGGGCTCAGTACTGGGACCTCTCCTGTTTGGAATATACTTCTTTGAAGTTGAGGCAAATGTAGAGGGCCTTTGGTTGACTAAACCTGGTGATGACTGCAAGCTGGGTGCAATCACGGATATCCTCTAGGAAGGTCTGACGCAGACAAATAACTGGTACCAGAACCATAGCCCAACACTCAATGAAAAAAATGCTTAATTATACCCATTGGGAAGACAACAACCCCTGCAAATGACAACACTGATAACACTCCCCTAATAGCAGACCTAGTGGTAAGGGACTTGGGAACTCAGGTTGACAGTCACCTGAACTTTGATCACCACGTGTTTATGGTAGTGAGAAAATCCTCCGCAGTCCTATGCAGACCACTTCAAAGCCCTGTCCCTGTACTCAGTCTCCTACAGACTATGAAGGGGAGATCTATGGCTAACCTAAAAGGCATTCTCTAATCCAGCCCTGATGGATCTGCTACACATTCGCAAAACAAACATCACTAGAATGATCTAATCTAAGAATCTAAACCTCGTCTCTGACAAAGAAAACATGCTGAAGGGATAGATCTCTGTCTCAGAGATTACCCCTTCTCTGGAATGGACTTCCCATTTATGCGAAACAGATTTCTTCCCTATGCCTATTCAAAAGCAATTTAGACCAATGGATGGGAAAAAGCAAATTCTCCCCTGGCTTGTTGCTTGTTTCCCTAAAGGAGAGGCATATTTTGTAGATGCCCTAAGTCACATGCATATACCAAAGCCCATGGGCACTGTTAATTGGGTAATCTGGGGCATGAAGGGTTAGGCTGAAAAAGGCTCTAGGGCCATTAGCCTACTATGATCTTAACACAAATATTATGATTGTGCCTACTGTTTAAGGCTCTAGGGCCATTAGCCTACTATGATCTTAACATAAATATTGTGATTGTACCTACTGTTTATGGCTGAAGAAACAATAAGCCCACAATGAAAACTGAGATTAAGACCCATCACTGCACATAACCTGACAAAGTTTTATTAGCAAAAGATGGTCTCTGTGTGGGTGCATTTACTCTGCAGCCACTGGCACCCCGACATCATGAGAAGCATCCTCAACCAAAGAAAAGCAAAAAAATCTCTGAATATATTGTCCAACATGAGTCCCAATAGATGCAGAAAGAGCAGAATTACACCCACTTCTGCAATCTCATTCAGAAGGCCAAAATCATTGGCTTCTGAGCCCTTCTGGAGGCAAGAATAACCAAAACTGAATAATAACCTACTCTACTCTGCTGAAGAGAATCCATTCAAACAAGCAGGGCTAGAAAAGACTGCTCAAAATTTAAAGCAAACATTAGAAGTCTACAACCATGAGTTAAGGACTGCTATAAGGAAGTCTTCTGCCAGGACACCAGAAGAAATGAGTGCACAATATACTGAAAGTTGTTCCCACCTAAAGCAGATTGAAGAACCCTCCTTTGAGCACCTCAAATAATGATATTCTCACATTCAGTGACACCATCCAGTTGCTGTACAGGATCAAGGGGAAGACACTCTGGTAAGTCATCATTCAGATCTTAACATACCTATGATGCACTTGCTAAAGTCACTGAGGTCTATAATGATATTATAAGAGTATACTTTGACCTGGTTTCCAGTGCTTCATGCAGTTGTAAAAAGAGACTGCTCTTTTAAGGAAGCCTTTGATGAAGTAGAACCTTACAACTCTAAGACATGATGTGGCTTGTCTGGGACCGCACTCAGTACCCATTGGTCCTTGGTTATGGTTCTCAAGCCAGCAACAAACATGAACAACATGACTTCTATGCTCACATCACACATATGACATCACCCAAACTTATTGTGCCTGCTGTTACAAGTGTCTTTGTTCTGGTTTAAACACTTGGATTCCAAACCAGTTATTTTACAGTAGGAAATTTTGTGGTCTTAACTCTTGTGGCAGGAGAAAATAGCCCACTCACTCCTAAACTGGAAATTGCTGGTTGAAGGCTAATAATAAATCACTTCTCTTTGCAACATTGAACACCCAAAGCTTATGTAACAAAATACCCAAGCTCCACACCTGGCTCCTGCACAACCATCCCAACATCCTAGCTATCACCAAAACATGGTTAAAACCTCATATTAAAGACCCAGAAATTACTCCTCCCAACTATCATAAGATATGACAGAACCCACCAGAAAGGCAGTGGAGTAAGCCCTACTGTTTTCTTCCTCCCCATCTGTAACGCCTTATACTAAACTTGTACCCCAGTTTGGTACTGCTGAGCTAACCCTGGCCCTCTTAAATATAACTAAGCACAAAAAGATATGTATTTCTTCTCTATACATTCCACCTGGTGACAATATACTTATTCTCGAGGAAATCCTCTCCTGGTTCTCATCTAACATTAGCAATGAAACTATAATTCTAGATGACATTACTATAAATTGGGGTCACCATTCAATCCCCCACTACCTCACACAATCTAAACCTCTATAACTTTACCCGGCTAATCAACTCACCTACTAGACCCTCTAAAGACAGCTCCTCTGCAACCACCCTGGACTGGATACTAGTCTTTCACCCTCGTACTATCTCTGATAAGGGTATGCTACTTCTCTTAGTGATCACCTCCCTGCCTTTGCTCGTCACTCACCTACCTCTTTATACCTATCTCATAACTATATTTCCACTCGCCCTCTTAAAAACTTCAACCCTCAATCCTTTTCTGACTCACTAAAACATAATAACTGGGCTCCACTAAAATCACTCCCCTTGGATGATGCAGTGATTTACTTCAATACTACTTTCATCATAAATAGCTTTGCTCCCATTAGAAATAAAATAATTAAATACAATACATCCCCCTGGTTAACCAAGGAGACTATGACCTTCATGCACCTCTGGGACAAAGCATGGAAAAACTACCAGAAACACAATCTTCTTCCTCCCTAATTATAAGCAACTTTGAAACAAAGTCAAACAATGCATAGCCTGTGACCAAAAATCTATTTACTCCTTACTGCAAAACAACCACAAAACTAACCCTAAAAAATTCTGGAGTAGCATCTCTACCCTCCTCCATCCTGGTAAAAAAGTAAACCCATGCCCTGACCCTCACACCTCTGACCTCTCTCCTTAGCTACCCAATTTAACTCCTTTTTCATTGACTCTATAGCTAAATTCACTACATCATTTTACAAATATACCTAGCCCACAATCTCCTATCTCCCCTGATTCACCCTCCTCGAGCAACAAAACTTCTCAACTCCATTCTTTCACTCTCCAACCTGTTCCTATCTCTACCACATACCATATATAACAAATATACCTAGCCCACAATCTCCTATCTCCCCTGATTCACCCTCCTCGAGCAACAAAACTTCTCAACTCCATTCTTTCACTCTCCAACCTGTTTCTATCTCTACCATAAAAAAACTCCTACATAATTTGAAGCCATGTTCAAATGTCCCTGATGACCTTCCATCTAACTTCCTTAAACTAACTGCCAACGACATAGCCTTCCTCATCTCCATCCTAATAATCCGGTCAATCCAAGAATCGTATGTACCAATACTCTGGAAGAAAGCCTTTATTACCCCCTCCATTTATAAAGGGGGAAACGATACTGAAATCTCGAACTTCTGGCCAATTGCCATTCTCTCCTCTCTCTCAAAAATCTTAGAAAAATGCATTCATCTACAACTATTATCCTAATTACTTGATAACCATCTACTTACCCCCACACAACACGGTTTTAGGCCTGGACACAGCACCACCACTGCTCTTCTTCCCTTCCTCAAATCTGTCAGTTCCGCACGTGATTCCAGCAGTATTGTATCTACCCTTCTACTCGATTTATCCAAGGCCCTCGATACAATTTCACACCACTTTCTCTTGTCTAAACTCTCTCATCTTAACATATCCACCTCCTCTATCAACTAGTTCTCCAGTTACCTCTCCAATAGGCAGCAATCAGTCAAGTGGAAAAACTGTACTTCCCCTTTCCTTAACCTCACAGGAGTACCACAGGGGTCCATATATTAGGCCCTCTAATATATTTATAAATGACTTCCACCAATGTATTCCTAATACCAAGCTCTTCCAATATGCAGACAACTCTACGATAACCTGCTCTGCTGAAACCCTCCCCATGCTACAGAAACTAACCCAAGAAGCCTTCCTATCAACTGAAAACTGGATGTTAAACAATTTATTTTATTTATTTATTTTATTTTACATTTGTTAACCGGGCTGGTCTAACTGGATATATGTCCATTTTCAGTAGAGGGCCGGGGAGATAAGCTCCAAGGTACATTCTGTAAAACACAGCAAATAAAATGACACTATTTTTCTATATACAGACATTTCAGATTAACACAGAACTATACAATAAGGACAGAAATCATAGCAGAGAAAAATGTAGGAACACTACAGCATACAGGGGAAGTACAAAATAAGAGGGAGACAGTTTATTTTATAACAACATGATAAAGAGAGTTCCCTTTGAAAGTATCCACAGGGGAAGGGTTAAACAGAAAGAAAAGCAAAAAGAGGTAACAAAAGTTAAGGAGGTAAATGGAAACAGTTAATTAGAAGTTTAGGGCAAGCAGAGGATATTTAGGTTAGGGTAGGTAACTAGTCTGGCTTAGTACAGGGGCATAACCAGTGTGTTCTGAGGTGAAGTTTCAGTCTTTTTTTGAAGAGTGCAATAACGGAAAGTGAGGACAGGTCACTGGGGAGAAGGTTCCAGGATTTTCCAACTGAATTAGAGAAGAGAGAATCGCCAGCTCTATGTTTGGATTTAGAAGTGTTTACTAGAAATTTCTGAGAGGAACGCAAGGACTTCAGGTTATTGTAGGGGGTTATGAGGGTAGTTAGAGTAGGAGTTTTGCAAGGTTGATAAAGAGTCTTATGGGCAATAGTGAGTTGATGGTATTTAATCAGATTCTGTAGTTCCAGCCATTCAAGCTTCTGTAAGTTAAGGCAATAGTGAGTTCTAAAAGGGTTGCCAGTAGCAAATCTGGCTATGTTATTATAGGAGATTTCCATCTTGTTGAGGTTACTCTTAGAAAGGTTAGTAAAAATGGGTGAGGTATAGAGAAGAGTATAGATTAGATGAGTGTGTGCAATAGTTGTTCTGGCAGTAGGTGAAAGGAAGGGTTTAATCCTGTAGAGAGAGCCACGTTTTTTATTGACCATTTTTATGGTATTGTTGATGTGGACGTCAAAGTTAAGGTTACTGTCAATGGTGAGTCCTAGTAGTTTGATAGTGGGGTCAGGAGATATAATGGTGCCATTAGTGGATGTGACAGAAAAATCAACAGGAGAGGACTTAAGAGTAGGATTGAAAAGGAGTAGTTTAGTTTTATGGGGGTTCAAGAGAAGGCATCACTGTGTAAACCATTGTTCAACTGTGTTAAATACTTTCTGGGTAAGGAAGTGGAGGTCAGAAGTGGAAGAGGCAGAGCATATAACAGTGGAGTCATCTGCATATTGTATATGCATTTAGCTTGAGGGATTGCTACATGAAGGTCATTGATAAATTTGGAGAAAAGAAGAGGTCCTAGTATGGATCCTTGAGGGACACCAAGGTTAACAGGCAGGAGGGAAGAAAGAGTGTTATGCCAAAGCACAGCTTGTCATCGTTTACCTAAGTAGGAATGGAACCATTTTATAGAGAGGGTGTCTAATGATAGGGATTTAAGGATATTTATGAGAATTTGGTGATTAACCATATTGAAAGCTTTAGATAGGT
Organism: Protopterus annectens; assembly: GCF_019279795.1. Taxonomy (NCBI): domain Eukaryota; kingdom Metazoa; phylum Chordata; order Ceratodontiformes; family Protopteridae; genus Protopterus; species Protopterus annectens. The sequence continues at coordinate 172,235,329 of NC_056738.1, forward strand.
CAATAAATAATGCAGAGGAAATCATATTAAGGTTGCGGCTTTTGTTAATGTAATCAGTAAAGGAAAGGAGGGCTGTGGTTGTGCTGTGGGAAGGTCGGAAACCATATTGACAACTAGAAAGTAAGCTACTTTGGATTAGGTGGTCAAGTAATTGCCTTTGGATACATTTCTCTATGATCTTTGCCAAAGGAGAAAGAAGGGCTATGGGACGATAGGTGGAGAAGTCAGTGGAGTTTCCACCTTTATGGAGGGGGATAATATGGGAGACTTTCCATATGCTAGGGATGCGACCTTCAGTAATATTTCTTTTGATAAGAACATAAATGGGGTAGGCAATAGCCTTGGCTGATTTCTGTAGATATTCAGCAGGTAGTTGGTCAGTTGAAGGAGAGCATGGTTTTAGTTTTTGGATGAGGGTTAGAATATGTGTAGTTGGGACCGGCTGGAAAGAAAAAGGATGGGGTGGGCTTATGTTAAAGGAAGGAACAGTGAAGCTATTAGGGGATAGCTGGCTAGCCAGTGTTTGGATGGCATCAGTGAAAAAAGTATTAAAGGCATTGGCAGTATGCATGGGATTTTCCTGGTCAGTATTTAGAGGATTTGGAGTAGTAGATTGACCAGGAAGCAGTAACTGGTTAATGCTAGCCCAGAATTTGTTGGGGCTGTTTTGATTAGTCTGCTGAAATTGTAGGCAGTAGTTTCTTTTATCTGACAGTATAGCTTTCTTAGTGTCATTTCTTAGCTGTCTAAAATTTTGTTGGTCTACAGGGTCCTTAGTCATTTCTCCATTTGGCCCAGTATTTATTTCTGAGATGAATTTTATGTTTGGTTTCTTTAGAAAGCCAAGGGGCGGATTTGGTCTTGATTCTAATCAAACGGATTGGTGCATTGTGGTCAAGTATGGCTAGGAAGTTAGAACTGAAGTATTTAACAGCTTCTTCTAGAGGGAGGTAACTTAAGGGAGACCAGTTGCATGCTCTTAGTTCACTTTGGAACTGGTCAGGGTTAAAGTTCTTTTTGGATCTAATATTTGATAGTGGTTGGTATGGGAGCTTTGGCTTTGTGCCTGATGATGTAGGTGAGTGGTCACTTGTATCATCAGGGAGGATTCCAGATTCATAAACCTGAGGATGGCTATTTATTAGAATCCACTCTAATGTTCTTTCTTTCTTGTTAGATTTGTTTATCCTGGTAGGAGAGGTAATGGTTTGTGAAAAGCCATATAGGTTAATGTGGGTGGTATGGAGGCTGCTGCTATAGGAATTCCAATCAATGTTTGTATCTCCTAGGATAATGGTTTCTTGTGACAGGTGTTTAGATAGCCAGCAAAGAATGTTTTCTAGGGTGGTATTGTTATTACCGGGAGGTATATAGATACAGATAATATAGATATATTTGGCTTTGTTGAGTTGAAGTTTGGAGATAAGAATTTCAGCATTGGAATCTAGAGGTAGATTACAGTCATATGCGGTTAATTGTAACCCAGATCTAAAGAGAATAGCGACTCCCCCACCCTTCTTGGCTACACAGTCAAATCTCAGGATATTATATCCGGATGGGATGATTTCATTGTCTTTGATACCAGGTTTTAGCCATGTTTCTGTTAAGCAGAGAATATCAAAAGAGCAGACTTCTAAGAGAGCATGGAGTGGAGCTACTTTGTTGTTAATGCTACGTATATTGAGATGAGCTACAAGGAGCGAGTCTGAAGGTTTGGTAAGGTTATAAGAAGTTGAATGGTTGAGGTTATGGAGAGTGATAGGAATGGTTGTTGGGCCTGGGTTTGAGTGAATGTCTCAATCTATTAAAGAGTGGAGTTGTCTTTGAAGGTTTGGATTTAGGGATTTGGGGTTCAGGAGTAAAGTCTTTTTGAGATATAGTGTGCTATATCTAATGTGTAGTGATTTATGATATTTTGCTAGTAGGTAGCTGGTATAGCTGTTATGTTAGCATGGTTGTAAAGGACTGGTAGGGAAGGAGAGTTGGTTAGCTTATTAGGGAAGAAAATGTGTGGATAAAGTGGGTGTTAATAGGAAGTGAGTAAACAGGCAAAGGTTAAAGGTGGTAGAAGTAAAAGAATGAGTAAATAGGAGGAAACATATTGGGGTGGGAAGTTTATACATTGGAATGGATTAGGTGTTGGATGAGTTGTAGGTATGGGAGTAAACAAGGTGTGGATGGAGGGAGGAGAAGGGTGAGGTAGGATAGAAGGGGAGTGGTTAGAGACGGTGGGAAAAGGAGAAGATGGCCAATGGTTTCGTACTTTGAGATTAATGGAAGACGAAGGGGTGTGGCCAGTAAGTATAAGTTTATGGCCCCTGGGGGTGGGTGGGAATTGGTGGGTAGGGTAGGGGAGAGGAGTGATCCCGCAGGGTGAACGAAGCAGGTAGAGACAGGTACCGAAGCAGCTAGAGAAGAAACAATCAGCGGTACTGACTACAGAAGGTAAGTTTGATAAGTCAGAAGTGGGAAAGACAGTGATATGTGAGCCTAGAATGGTAGTTATAAACAGTAGTAGAGAAGGGTTAAGTGAGAGGAGAAAATTTATGTTAGAAATAACAAGTACATTGAGGCAAGTAGGCTGAGAATAACGGAGGATAAGCAGGAAAGAGGCAGAGATAAGGATGCCACCTAGTGGATAGGTCTGATATTGCAGGAAGAATAAGAGAAGGGAGTTAGCTAGAGTAAAACTGAGGAGTGAGTGAGTGTTAGAAGAAGAGGTTACCATGGATGATTGGGGAGTGGGTGTTAGGGTATAGAAAAGGAGGGGGTTAAGGGGTAGAGGCTGCTGGCTGTCCAGGCTCAGGATGTGCTTTAACACCTGTAGCTATGATCCAACGGTGGAGAATTGTTACTAGCAGGAATTATTCAGCAAAACATACTTTCTTGAATCCTTGAAAGAGAGTTGCAGGGTAATAGGCTGAGAGGTAAACCGCAGGTATTTTGAGAGGGTCCTTTTGGTACCTAGACACTAGTGCCGTAAGCACAAGAAGAGCAGGGTAACTTTAAGGGGCCAAGAGAGACAAGGAAGTGGAGAGAAGAAAAAAACAAACAAAAAAAAAAATCATCAACAATCATCTAGCCCTAAATGCTTCCAAATCTAAAAGTATGATATTCACACCCTCAAAGTATAGTAAAATTGACAAGAACTCTTTCTTCATAACTAGCCAAAACAGGACCCCTATAGAAATTGTATCCCATACAAAGCTACTAGGTATCACTATCAACTAACAGCTTAAATTTGACATGCATCTTCAAAGAAATATAAAGAAAACCCACCAAAAACTAGGCTTTAACTACCCATTTATTGACTGGGTAAATGACTAGTGCTCACACTCACGTGCCCAAAGGTTCCTTGACTTTATTAACTCCAATGGCCTGGACCAGCTGGTTGACACCCACACAAGGAGTGTCAACATCCTGGATCTGGTGCATGCTAATATGGGGGTCCCCTGTAGTACCCCCACTATGAGATCCTCCCTGGTGAAATCTGACCATAAATCAGTCTCATTCGAAGTAGCTATTGCACCTGACCCCCCCCCCCCCAGCAGCAATTAAACAAAAAATAGTCTCCAAAGCAGATTATAACCTCTTATGGGATGGTATAAATAGCTTCACTACACCCACACTGAGGAAAATGGCAATTATGCAGAGTTCTACACCAATACTTTATACAAACGCCTGTATAACTGCACTGACTTGGCCGTACCTGATAGGACCAAAACAAGATCCTCAAGGAACAGCAAACCTGCCTGGTGGACAACTGCAAGTAACAGGCTTTACAAGAAGAGGAAGAAATTGCTATCAGAGTATGAGGGGGTAAGTCCTAAACCGGAAACGCACCTTCCTCAGCTTAAACAAGCAAATAAGACTTCTTGTGAAGTCCTCCAAAGCAAGCTACGAATCCAAATTAGTTTAATCAGTTAAGGGCAACCACAACGTGTTCTTTAGTTACATCTGTAATGTAAAAGGAAAGGCCCTGATTTGTGCTGAACTGGTAATTAATGATACCACATATACTGAGCCTGTGAACATAGCTAACCTTTTGACTGACAGGGTCTGTGAAAACTTCACTCCCCTGTCCCTGCCACACATACCCCATGATATCCCTACTACCTGTCCCCTACCTTGCATCTCTAAACAGCAGGTCATAAAGGCCCTCTCTAAGGCCAAAGACACAGCATCTATGGGACCTGATAACATCCCAGGCTGTGTCCTACGTGGGCTCAAACAAGAATTAGCAACACCACTGGGTACTATTTTCAGTCATAGTCTAAGCACCGGCTTCATCCCAGATGAATGGAAAACGGCCATCATTATTCCCTTGCACAAAGGTGGTGCTTCCACTGACCTTGGGAACTAATAGAACTATTAGCCTGACTAGCCTTATCTGCAAGGCCGTGGAGGGAATCATCATGGACCTTATCAACAAAGATATAGGTAATCTCCAATCACCTGACCCTACTCAGTTTGGATTTGTCAAAGTGAAATCATGCCTGTTAAACCTGGTGGACTTCTCTGAGACAGTTAACAAGGCCTTGGACAAGGGGAAATCTGTGCATATAGCCTACCTAGACTTAGCCAAGGTGTTTGGCACTATCTCCCACTCAGGCATCTTTGACAAACTTAACCAGCTAACTGTCTCACTGACAGAACACATATAGTCAAAATAGGGGAATACACCTCCAACTACATACCAGTACCCAGTGGTATTCCACAGGGATCAGTCATGGGACCTCTACTTTCTGGAATTTATTTCTCCAAAGTACAAGCAAAAACTAAAGGTCTGTGGCTGACAAAGTTTGCTGACGACTACAAACTGAGAGTGGTCTTAGTATCTCCAAATGATGTCAACATCCTACAACAGGGTCTTACACAAACAAATGATCAGTGCCAAAGTCATGGCCTTAAACTCAATGCAAAAAAATACATCATCCCTTTCTGTAAGAGTGATATTCCTGTTAGCTACCACATCAAAAGCAACACCCTAAGTATGCACTCAGTGGTGAGAGACCTGGGCACACAGGTTGACAGCAATCTTACCTTTGATCATCATGTCTCCACAGTGGTAAGAAGGTTATTGTATATTGCTCATCTCATAAGTAAGGGCACTGTCTCCAGAAAAAAAGAAGTTATAACCTTCCTTTACTCTTCCCTCATCAGGCTAATAACGAAGCACAATGCCCCTTTTGGAATGTACTTTTCCACCAACTGGAGAAACCACAAAGGTTCCTCACAAGGAAAATTCAAGGTCTTCAACATCCGTCCTATGTGGATCATCTGAAATCACTGTCACTTTATTTTGTTTCATACAGACTACTCAGAGGCTATCTAACCCTTTCATATAAGGCAATCTCTGACCCTGCTTTACTGGAAATGCTGCATATCCACAAGTCAAATGGTACATGGGTTACTCGCTATAAAGACCTTAGCTTGGTATGTGACATTAATAGACCCTGCTGGAGGGACAGATTTGTCTCCCAGAGGTTACTATACCTTTGGAACAGACTCCCACTTCATGTCAAACTTGGCACCTCACTTGCTCTTTTCAAATGCAATCTGGATGACTGGATGGTAACCATAAATTTACCCTGAGTGTAGAACTTGGCTATGCTTGCAGTGGCTCTAGGGCTATTAGCCTAGTAACTTCCTAAGATCTTATGATCCTATGATTTCTAAAGGACAGTCAATGTTCTGCCTCAGTTCATTCTTGAAGACGAAAGACTGAGATGCACCATTTGTGCAGGTATGCACCCAATAATGCTGTCTTGGCTAAAGCTATTACTACAATGAAAACTGCAATGAACTACATGGAAGCCCAGTGACACAGCTGTGATAAGGAAATTTACCAGAGACATCACAACTTAAGTGCCATGGAGTAATATAACCTTCTCTAGAGCTTGATCTACAAGGAGTGTCTTGAACTGAGACTGATGAGATGAATAAGTACAGAATTAAAGCCAAAAATGGCACAAGAGAAGTTTTCCCATCAAAATTCTCAGACTCCTCATCCAACACCAAGGTAACTAAATGCGGTTGTTTCAGTCACCTATGGTAGATAACAACAATCACTTAGAAATCTAGCTTTGAACACTATTTATTTGCCTAACTTTAAGGGTAAGTAAAATTAATCACGTATGTCCTTGTTCAGTCTTGCCCAGGGTTTAGAAACAAGTACATGTTACAAAAATAACAAAATAATACAATTAGCAAAAGAAAATGTTGGGTTCACCTTATATCATCATCATTTATAAAATTTACTTTAAAACCAGAATACTATCTTGAACTCAGATGCTGAACAAGTGACCAATCTGATTTCAAAGACAGAATGCATTAATTGACAGCAAATGGAGAGTTATAAGATGCTTCCTCACACAGACATTTCATCACCTTAGTGAAATTTAAATGAATAATATTTTAAACCTTGGAAGAAAATTCTGGATTTGTGGCACTTTAATTAGACAAAGCTCTACAACTGCACAAGGAAAAATGTCATGGGATGTGTGGATTAGGTGCATTTACAAACAAAAAAGGAGAGAGTGCGACAGTGCAGCTGTAGATCTAATAAACTAAGAAACCCAAAAGGCTCACCTAGTGTCCAGTGCCAAAAATATCATAAACTGAATTGAAAAAGGAGTATAAAGGACCTTGGAGTCATCCAATAATTGTAAACACAATAATTTACTAAATAATAAAACAGTCACATCCAAGTTAAGCACTTTTGTCCTTATACAATGTAGGACTTTATCAGAACCAAGGGAAATAATTAATGATCTGTTTTAAAAGGATAATCAAAATGATCATGTGATTGTAAGACATTGAATCAAACTGAATCTCCTATTAATTTAAAAAATAAAACAAACATCACAAAAGTTATAAAAAATTATAAAGAAACTGCACAACTCTTAAAACTTTGTACTATTGTAGGGATGCAGTCCATTTCTTATAAATTCATCAAAATGTAACATATTAAAAAAGTAACATGTGAATGCATATATTATAGCTTAATAGCTCTGAGTTTTAATACTGGTGACACAAAGTTGCTCATTCAACCCCAGGGGTCAAGGAAGCATTCAGCTGAAATTGCCACATTAATTCCCTATATTCTACCAGTATTTCCTACAGACCCCCCCCCTCTGTTCATTTGGTGAGACTACTTCCAAAATACCCAACTCGAACATAGAAAAATTAGCACAAATCAAAGTGTGCTTGTATAGAGAATTATTAGAATTTTGCTTCAGGATATCATTATTATGTTGACATATCTGCTTCTGAAAAGGTCTCTTGGTCTCCCTACATAGGAACAAGGGCAATTCGAGCCAAGTGCAATGTAAATCACCCCCCTTGGTTGCACAATTTCCATTGGCTATATTGATCCTGGAGCTGTTAAAAATTATGTAAAATAAATTATTTTTTTTAAAATATAAGGACATTGGTTACATGCTCCACATTTCATATACCTTTTATAGGTCTGTTATTTGGAGGCAAAACCCTCTGTTCAGTTTTTTGAAATTCTTCCCTGTCTTATTAGGGGATGTACCAAATTTTGTATATAATGTATATAAATCTTTATCAACTTTAAATATATTCCAGTTTTTAACAAAGTCCTTGTCAATTTTGAGTCAGAATTATATTTGATCACTAAAGAATTTATATACCTATCTTTACAAACTGAGTGTTTACTGAAACCTCTTTTGAAACCTCAGTGTTGTCTGACCCTAACAAAAGAAAGTATTTTGCACCCCATCCCCTATTTTTGTTAACAAATTCTGGGGGTATCCCCTTTCTAAAAACACAATACTTAGTTTTTCATGTTCAGCATTAAAAAGATCAAAATAGAACACAGTCTGGCCAGTCTCAACAACTGTCCTTTAAATATATTTCTCTTACAAAATAAAGGGTGACAACTTTTGTAATACAAATAGGTGTTAAAAGAATGTCAGTTTTTTTTTTAAAAAATAGTGGCTTCAAAACAATCACTGATTGTATTAATGAAAGGACTGACATCCAAATAATGAACTATATTAATAGAGTGTAAGTAAATTTAAAAAAATTCTGTATTATTACTGATATAATTATTAAATTAATTAATCTATTGTGGGAAGCTACCCCAAAAATAAAAATATAATCTAAAAAATGTAAACAAGTTTTCCAATATTCAATATACACAGAATTAAAAAAAACTTTTTCTGCCAGCTGTAGATTACCAAACTGGTTAATATATAGGAGCACACACCGCACTTATGGCAACCCCTTGAACTTGTCTAAAATAGTCTTCCTCAATAATTCATAATTTCATATTTTTAACTCCATTAGGTCCACAATAAACTTGATAAGGGAGCTGTCAATTCAAAGAGTGCAGAATGAAAAACTCCAAACCTACTGTGTGTGGCATAGTTGTAAATAAATTAGTGACATCAGTGGTTAAAAAGCAGCAGTCAACGTGATAATAGTATTGTTTAATCTTAGAAAGCCCCATGAATCCACAAGTATATGATGAATCAAACTCAGAGAATTCTTAAGGGTACGTTCCACAAAAAACGCTAAGGGATATGTTTTTGCTCTCTGAACTACACCTGTGAGGTGGAACGTTTACATCCTTATGTGCCTCTGGGAGCCCAAATATTGCTGGTGTTAATGGAGTCTTTATGGACAGTGAACATAATTATGATATACTGAAGCAAAATTCTAACAATTCCCTATACAAGCAAACTTTGATTTGTGCTAACTTTTCTATGTTCAAGTTCAGTATTTTGAAACTAGTCTCACTGAATGAATGAGGGTCCAATGGGAAACAATGGCAGAATATAGGGAAATGACCTGGCAATTTCAGCACAGGGAATTAATGTGTCAATTTCAGCTGAATGCTTCCTTGACTCCGGGTTGAATGAGCAACCTTCCATTTTACCAGTATTAAGACTCAGATCTTTTAAGCTATAATACATGAATTCACATGCTGATTTTTTAAATATGTTATGTTTAGATTATTTTATAAAAAATAGGTTACATCACTACAGCAGTAAAAGTTTTTAAACGTTTTACAGCTTCTTTATAATTTTTTTATAAACTGTTTTTTTTTAGTTTTTAAATTAAAAGGAAATTCAGTTTGATTGGGTGTTTTGCAATAACATGATTGCTTTAATTATCTATTTAAAACAGATTAATTATTTCCCTTGGCTCTGATGAAGTCCTACATTGTATAAGGATGAAAGGTTCATAGGTTGGTACTAGGCTATCAGCCCTAGGGCCTATACAAGCCTAGCCATAACAATTCCCTGGCTATTTCATCCCAGAATATTTACTTCCCTGGGTCCCCTGTCTAGCAGGGCGAATGACGTGATCCCCCAGGTGAATTTCTTATCTCCCAATCGTCAAGGTTCTTTTTGAAGAGGGCCAAAGAGGTGCTCAGCTTGACATGTATGGGCAGTCTATTCCAGAGTATGGGGAGTCTCTGGGTCAGGAACCTATCCCTCCAGCACGTTTTGGGCATTGTGATGACCAGGTTTAGATCCCTGGAACATGTGGCTCTGAGGGATTGGGATTTCTTTAAGTGTAGCATGTCCAACAGCACTGGGTGTGACATGGCCTTGTATGTTAAGCAGAGATTGCCTCTGAGTAGGCAATATGTGACAAAGTATAGCTGGAGTTATTTTAGACGGTCAGCATAGTTTATCTGCTTTAGACCTGTGATTCTTTTAGTGAGGTGCTTCTGTGGCCTTTCCAGTTGTTGCAGATGTCTTGTGAGGTACATACCAAATGGGACATTGTACTCTATAACGGGTCTAATGAGGGATGAGTACAGTGGGATAATGACCTTTTTTCTGGATAAAAGATCCTTAGTGCTGAGGTGTGCCACATAGAAGGATTTCCTGGCTGTTGTGGCTATGTGGTTATCGAAGGTGAGACCACCATCCACCTGTATCCCTAGGACCCTTACCAATCAGGTTGAGGAGACGAGATCAGCCCTTTACAAAACCAAACTGGGTGGGGTCCAGTGTTTCAAGGTTGCCAATGTCTTTGTTTATGAGTTCCATGATAATGCGTTCCATGGCTTTGCAGATCAGGCTCGTCAGACTGATGGGACGATAGTTCCTGGGATCCAAAGTGGATCTCCCCTTGTGGAGTGGGATAACTGTAGCTGTGCACCACTCATTGGGCACGAAGCCTGAGGTGAGGCTAAGATTAAACATGACACTTAGGTGAGGTGTCAGTCAATGTAGTATACAGCCCGGGATGTTGTCTGGTCCCATGGATGCTGTATTGTTAGCTTTGGAGAGTGCGTTTTTTTACCTGCGTGGCTGTGATTACCAGACTTTGGCAATCTTTTGGTATTGAGATGGGCCATTTAGGGGTGAGAGGGGGGTGAAGCTGGCACTGAATCGATCTGCCAGGATATTGGCAATATCCTTGGGATCAGTATATTTAATGCCATTCTGTTGTAGCTCAGAGCAGATCTGACTACTGCCATTTAGATTCTTGACATAACTATAGAATGCCTTGTAATTGTCCTTGGAATCTTTGGCAATTTTATTTTCATAACTAAGAAAAAACAAAAGCTGACGACTGCAGTAAAATCCAAGTAAAATCCAAGTAATTTATTAGGAAGCTGTTAGCGCTTTCATGCACATAATTCAAGTGCACTTCTTCAGACAACATTACAAAAAAGAATGCTGATTATATATAAACCATAATTAGGAATTCATTGAACTCCGCTGATTCTTGTTAACTTTTAATGAGCCAATTATTCTAATAATAATTTGGGTTTTCACAAGGGCACGAAGGCACCTACACATACCGGAACCCAGAACAATTGGAATCAACGGCCGCAACGAAAGAGAAACAACAAACGAAAGAGGTAACTTCTACAAGAAATCAAACTCAGTTAAACATTTTACAAAGCAGTAACAAACACTTTAATGTATACAATTTTACACCTTTGTTTGTTTCATCTAATGTAGTTGACCTACTGGCCAAAGGTTTTAACTTTGTTCCTCAAACTAAACCTAATATATCACAGGTTCTTTGCGACCTTAAATTATTTACACGAAAGCTTAATTTAAAGGTTATGTTTGCTAATGTTGATAGAATTGCGTCTGATGTTCATGTTGCAAGTACGTTCAATCCTCCAATGGAACATAATATTGCATTGTTTGAAAAAATGTCCGAAATGCATTTCCGTGCTGTTATTTCTGATTTTTATAGCAATGGTAGTTATAATCAAAATAGTGATGAACATGGAGTCAATGAATTTATTTCATTCATTAGATCTAACAAAATTAGAGTCATGCAGCCTGATAAAAGGGGGTGGGTTAATTTTAATGTATGAGACAGATTATATTAGTAAGATGACTCGTATGCTTTCCACCTCTCACTATAGTAAGATTTCTTTAAATGAATTCAACCAAGCTTATTCCAAGATAAAAAATTTTTGAGTGATCTTTTTATTGAAGCTAGTATACCATTAGATACTTACCATTACCTTTCCATGTCAGCACCTTTAACACCTGTTATATTTGGCGTTCCGAAGTTACATAAAAATATGCAGAACCCCCCCCTTTTAGGCCCATCATCGATGGCCGTAAATCTATCACTTATGCATGTGCAAAATGGGTTGATGTAAAATTGAAAGAAGTACTTAAGACAGAGGCCCAAATATGCCGTGATTCGTGGCACGTTTTAAAAAATCTTAACACCATTACATTTGATGCCTCTTATACGTTTTTGACCATCGATGTCAAAGATTTGTATACTATTATCCCACAAGAGCTTGGCATGGAATGGGTAACAGAATTTCTTCTTTTAAAACATGTACTAGGCGCAAAAATTGATTTAATCATTTCCTTGTTGGATGTAATTTTGAAGAATAACTTCTTCATGTTTCAAGGTGAATTTTATTTACAAAAAACAGGTGTTGCCATGGGCTCCCCTTGTGGAGCGAGCTTCGCCAATGCCGTTATGGCATATTGGGAGCGTACATACTTGTTTCCTCATTCATTGTTTAAGAAGAGTGTCATCTGGTACACACGTTACCAAGATGACATTCTGATTATAATGAAGGGTTCTAATACTGATGCTGTACAGTTGGTTGATGCTATGTCTTCCTTCACCTCATTTTTACAATTTACATATCAGTATAATGATTCATGTATCAACTTTCTGGACATTCAGCTTCATAAGGATTTAGTATTCAATAGGTTCAGAACCTTAATATACAGGAAACCATTTTATAGCAATCCATTTCTTCATTTTACCAGTAAACGTCCATTTTTTCAGAAAAGAGGCATAATTAAAGGACAACTAGTTCGTGCATCTAGGATGTGTTCTAAGGATGAAGATTTTTTATCAGGAATGTAGACTTTTAAAAACCATGTTCCTTAACCGTGGATATCCCTTAAAAATTATTAAAAACTTATATGAAGAAGTAAATTCTAAAAGACACAATAAATCGTTGGGACCCCTTTTGACTAAAGGGTATACAACCGAAGTTGATTGTAACGTGATTATACAGCTTGGCAATGATATTATACATTCCCGACACAACAATGATCAAGGTGAATATGTAACCAGCTTTATAACCACTTACAATGATTTATCCTTACAAATTAGGAATGTACTACATTTCAATTGGGACATTATAGCAGAACAACATTCTCTTAAGAAAATACTAGGTCCCAAACCCACTATGGTTTTCAGAAGAGGTTCGAATTTTAAATCTTTGTTTGAACTACCACACCAACATCAAAATAATTATTATAAAAAACAAGTAGGTATGTTCAAGTGTGGTAGATGTAGTTATTGTAAATACATACAAACAGGTAATTTTTTTCATGCGAGGAATAATAAATACAATATTACCAACCGATTTGATTGTGAAAGCCAAGGTGTTATTTATATTGCTACCTGCCAGTCTTGCCCTACATTTTATTTTGGCAAAACTGAACGACATCTAAAACAAAGAATTTATGAACATGTTTACGCCATAATAAAAGGTAGCAACACGAACGCCTTGGCTAAACACATTCTTGAATTTAACTCACACAGTTTTAAATTCATGGTGGTTCAACAAGTATCTAAGAATCCCAGGGGTGGCCCATGGCATCTAAAGTTAGAAGAACAGGAACTTTGGTGGCAGCTTAAAACTAATGCCTATGTTTATCCAGGCATCAATGATGTCTGTTCCATCAAATGTTTACTCAAGCTGAAAGCTTTGGAGCGTTAAATAATTTGATTTGTTCCAAAAAGTTGTTGTTCTGTTTTATATATTTATACGTTATGGTATACATATATATATTATGTCTAGCAAGATTTTTGAAACAGTTTTTTGTATTTGTATTTATAATTGAATGTAATGAATTATTTTGTATATCAAAATTCTCTTGTATATTTTTTTGTTTATAATAGTAATAGTATATATATTTTATGTTAAATATTTAAGAATATTTAAATGGCAGTTTTTTTAATGGAATGGCTCTTTAAAAGTTAACAAGAATCAGCTGATTTCAATGAATTCCTAATTATGGTTTATATATAATCAGCATTCTTTTTTGTAATGTTGTCTGAAGAAGTGCACTTGACTTATGTGCCTGAAAGCGCTAACAACTTCCTAATAAATTACTTGAATTTTACTTGGATTTTACTGCAGTCGTCAGCTTTTGTTTTTTCTCAGTTTGGTTCTGGTTTTTTGTTTTATTTTCATAACTACCTTTGGAGGATTTTATGAGGGATCTCCGCTTCTTACTGAGGCTGGTAAGGGAGCTTTTTGCATCCTGGGATTTTCCTCTTTTCTGCAACAGTTTCTTCCTTCTGTTGTATAGTTTATTTATGGCAGGGGACCACCAGATTGGGTTCCTTTTTCTGGAGGAGACTGTCTTGGTTCTGTTTGGAATAGCATGATTCATGCACGAGTGGATGCGCTCGTACAGTGCCTTAGTGTAGGATTCATCAGTCGAACTTGCAGTTCCCGTCTACATGGGTGTCATGAAGTTGGCTTTGGAAATGTTTTATATGGAGGTTTCCCTACTGGGGGTTGGGGGGTGGGATGTGGATGCCAAGGGTGATTAGCTTATGGTCAAACCTGATCAACGAGGGGGTGACCATTGGTGTGGAGCATCGATCTCCCATGTTGGTAATGACCAGGTCCAGGATATTTGAGCCCCTGGTTGGACAATGAATTAGTTGGTGCAGGGTATTGGAAATTTATGAATTTCAAGAACCGTTGAGCAAAGGTGTTGGTACCCGAGTAGTTTTCCCAATTAATGGCAGGGTAGTTGAAATCACCCAGTATTAGGGTGTTTGGTTGTATCTTAATATTTTCTAGTATGTTTAGAAAGGTGTAGTGAGAATCTTCGGGCATGGTGAGGGATCTGTAGCAAGCTACAATTTGGACTGCAGTCTTACCTAGTGTTAGTTGCTCCTGTAGAATTTCAGATGCATTGTGTTAGTCAACTAGCCTGGAGATGTGAATATCCTAGGTGAATATGGACACTCCTCTGCATTTAGTGTTTCGGTCCTGGCTAGGTGGCCGAAAAGTGTAGTAAGAGCTGTAGTCTGGTATTGCAGGGGTGCTCTCTGGAGCCTTGAACCAGGTCTCAGTTACTGCACAGATATCAATGTTCTCAATTTTTAGGAGTGCCTCGACAGAGTGCATTTTGAGGTTTAGACTTCTAGCATTGATTAGCATTACCTTCAGATTTTGCATGCTTATATCTGTTATGGTGATGATTTTGTCCTTTGAGCCTTGCCTAAAAAAGGCACTATAGGGGAGTGAAGAGCCTTAGTCAGTAAACTGAATCCCAGGAGTGACAGGTGCAGACCATTTCTGGCAAAGCATCATGGTTTGTCGATCATGTCGTCCCAGGGTAGTTGAAATCACCCATTATTAGGGTTTTAGGTTCTACCATACTATTTTCCAGGGTATCAAGAAATGAAGAGTGAGAATCCTGAGGCATGGTGGGGTATCTGTACCCAGCATTAGTTGCACTTGGATAATCTCGGATGCATTATGCTGAGCAACTAGCCTGGAGATGTGGGTTATCTCTAATGAATAAGGACATGCCTCCGCCTTTAGTGTTTCGGTCCAGGTTAGGTGGCCGAAAGGTGTGGTATGAATTATAGCTTGGTAATGCAGGGGTTGCTCTCAGGAGCCTTGAACCAGGTCTCTTGTCACTGCACAGATGTTTATGTTCTCCACTTTAAGGAGTGCCTCAAGTGAGTGCATTCTGAGGTTTAGACTTCTAGCATTGAGTAGCATTACCCTCAGATTTTGCCTGTTTGTACCTGTTATGGTGGTGAATTTGTCATTTGAACCTTGCTTAAAAAAAGGCACTATAGGAGTGGCAAGAGCCTTAGCCAGTATCCAGAATCCCAAAGGCGACAGGTGCGGGCCATCTCTAGCAAAGCATTGTGGTCTGTTGATCATGTCATCCCAGGCAGACAGATACTGGATCCCCTTTGAATGACACCAGAAACTTAGCCAATTGTTGAAGTCAGTCATTTTGTCCTTATTCTATGGTATCATTCTGGGCGAACACAGGATGCTGCTCAAGGCTAGGGTCATACCTGCCTGGGCCACATGATCCAGGAGCTCTTCCATGTCTCTCTTCATGAAGTCCAGGGAGGTCCGTCTCAAGTCATTCACTCCAACATGGACAATGACAGTGTCATATTTGTACCTGTTGTGGAGTGACTTGAGTGCATGCGTTATGTGGCGGATCCTGGCACCCGACAGGCAGCTGACAGTAATTTTCTCCTTGTTCAGCCTAGTGATTGGGACATCAGTGTGCCTGACTATAGAGTCACCTATGACTAAAGTGTGGGGTACGTTGTTTTGCCTTAGGGGCTGTTGTTTGGTGGCACACTTGTGTTTTGAGCTATGTGTCACTTTGGTTGTGATTGGTGTTTGTTTGCGTTTCAGCTTCAGAGGTCCTTGTTGCTTGGGCAGATTAATGTTAAGGGCCTCCGCATAAGTGGGTTTAGTGTTACTATGTGTGGATGTTGGTGGTTTGAAGAGCTATGTGTTGCTTGTGGTGTAGTGCAGGTGTTAACCTTCTCCTTTTGACTGTCTAGCACAATCTTGGCTGGACAGTTTTGCTTCCAGTTTGGCTATATAAGTGCATCTCTCACAGGTTGTAGTGTTGGGTGGTAAGAGCAGAGGGTTGTCTGTGTACATGAGGCAATTGCTGCATTGCCCCAGTATGCCCAGATTCACCATGTGGACAGGAGAAATCACTGGAAGCTGACCCTTGGATATGCCTGAGTTGGTGTTTCGTTTGTAAAGTACAAGAGCCATTTTCCCTTACCTTGGCAAGGTACTTTGCAATTATAGGCTGTTTAGTGCCCAAGACTAATTTCTCCTTATTAACAAGGAGAACAGAGTGCTTGTATCAGTTTAAAGATTCCTAGTGCTTTCCAGCAGGTTTTAGAGCAAGTGCTAGTCACAGGGATTCAGATTTTAGTGCTACTACTGAGAAACCAGCTAGTTCTAACGGAAAATTTGAAGAGCAGACATTCTGGCACCGGAAATAGTTAGTGCTAGACTAATAAGCTAATAAAAGTGCAGGAGAGCAGAGAGCTAGCAGATCTAAGGGAAAACATTGAAGAGCACTGCTCAGAAGCTTACAAAAAATCCTGGATGGACAGGTAGGAAATAGTTACAAATACAAAGTGAAGAGGCAAAAGATAATGAGATAATTCAATATGCAGAAGCTAAAGGGGGTGGGGGCCTTTGCTAAGTTCTCACTATTAACAGTGGAATGAGATGATGTAATGTGACTGGGGGAAGTGTCCAGTATCAACTTTATACCAGAGGCGGGCAACTCAAAGCCACCAAGACACAAGACAGATTACAGAGATATTAAATCAAAAGTAAAGGCGAAAAATGAGAATAAACTCTGAATAGAGATACCATCACCAAAAAACGGAATCCCCTTAAGTGTCCCCACAACGGCTCCGGACAGCTACATTTTAGACTTCACTAAATTCAAAACCCAACCAAGGACAGTCTCCAGAGGAAGTCATGCCAGTGTGGCACCAACAGTACACAGCGCTGTCGTTGTGACAGACCACGCAACTGAAGCGTGGAACACCCCTCATAAGCACGTACAGGATTGCAGTAACCTTTTGCAGGGTGGATAGTACTCTGTTTATCTGTAGAGTTTCAGCCTCCTAGCTTTTCCCCTCTTGGAAGAAATCAGCATATTTTTCTCTATGTAAAATTAGGCTGGAAATGCACAGAGAAAACTAAAAACAATAAACGGTCATACTGAAAGAGCAAGTCATGCCAGAGCCAGGATTGCAGTACATGGGATTGTTTTACTATTTATTACATTATTGTGTTTACAATTATTGGACGACTCAGAGTTCCTTTATACTCCTTTATCAACACAGTGATATTTTTGGCACCGGATACTATGTGATCCTTTCTGGTTATCTGCATTTACAAACAATAGGAGTGTTCTGTAATTATTTTTAGTTTCACTAGCCATTGTAAAGATCTGCACTATACTGAATACCAATAAGTGAATCAAAGTACAGATTACAAATTTAGCTTTTATGTTGATTGACAGTCCATTTACATTTGCTTGGGTGATGCAGCCTTTCTGATTATTTTTTTTTTTGTCACCAGTGACATTATTTTAGACTGAATGAAGTCTGCTTATTTTATCTATTTAACATCTCTGGAATAAATGGCAGAGTATATTCTTTGTGGGCTATGACGAGGAACCCCTTGGCCTGCTAATCCGTAACACCATTAGTTAGGAAGTAATAGAGTTCATACAAATTTCATAGAAATCAGATAAAACTGCACAGCTTTTAAATGTTGATTTGGAGTTGTGATGAGAGAAAGTCAAAACAAGATCTAATCAGTCTCACTACACACAGTGATATGATTTTAACTGTCCAATTATTTGCTGCATCCCAAACAACATGGCTTTTCTGAAATAGCCTTTGACCACAAAGTATACAGACAAACTCACACCTGAACTAGGTTAGTGGTAAGGAATGTGTGAATCTCAATGATCTTAAAGCAAAACTGTAAAATCATTTCATTCGTCTACAGCATTTTATTTTTATGAGACCAGTGTTAGTACACTTAACACGACAGTGGAAAAAAGAATTTACGGACTAAGTTTTACAGCATCTCTTTCTCACTTGTTGTGGGGTGAAGTAAGACTGCTTGACTACTACTGCAAAAGGATCTAACCCTCAAGCAGTTCTTGAACCAGTTAAGCTCGACTTAATTTAGGCAATATAATACCATCCTGGCGAGAAGTTTATCATGTTGAAATCACTTGAGCATATCAGGCCAAGAAAAAACATGTGTAACTCATTACTGTCCAAAGTATTAGTCCGTGATAAAAGAGCAGGGTACATGGCATGTCGTCTGCTGAAACTGTAGTGCTGGCCACTTATTAGACAATATGGTTCTCGATTACTTCTAATATATTTTGTTCCAGTTCTTTCCAAGACAAACTGGATCTGGATCCTGATATACTCTGTCACATCTGTTTTCAAGATTTTGGACAGTGGAGGCAGAAGAAAAATTGGCCAGTGTTCCATCTTACATTTAAGCTTTACTTAAGGGAAAGAAACAATGTTGGCACATTCCCATAAATATGACCAAGAAAGAAGGGACATAAGGATGTGCTGCACTGGTCTGCTATAAATATGTCATACACTTGGAAGCATACTTCTCAACTGGCAGGAATTTTTCAAAATGCCGATATTTCTGTTCCAAGTCTCATAAAATGTCTCTTCAGACAAATCACGGAGGACTGAAAGCAGTAACAAATGACATATGTTAGAGTTTCACACTTCATATCCTTCAGAAAATTCATGCTAATGCAAAACAAATGTTATTCTAGGGTATCCAGATAATTAATGCTGTGCTTATTATTGTTGTAAGTAAACTTCAAAAAACTAGTAGTACTATTTAAATACCTGATGAAATCTTATATCTCAGCAACTCTGCCTTGCCACAATACAAAAATGTCATCCAAGAAGCGGGAATATGATTGAACTTTCTTCCAATGTGGGCAGCCTATCACATGTCTGCTTTCCCAACCCAGAAGAACCAAGTTGGCATAGACCAGAGCGCAGGCTGCCCCCATTGCCACTCCTTGAATTTGCTGGTAATATTCCCCTTCAAACCAAATAAAATTGTTCTCTAATATCAATCTCATAACTTCACATATCAAAGTCACATTACCATGAGACAGAACAGAATGTTGGAAGAGTGTTTCCTCAAAATAGTCTAGGCTTTCTTCTTTGGGAATGATCGTAAAAAGGTCCTTGATATATATAGTTAAAAACATCAAATCACTGGACCATAATTCTTGTTTGAGGGAACCCAAAAAGTCCCATGAATCTTTGACTAAATTAGATGCTTTTTCAACTACATGTTGTACACTTTGATCTACAAATACTGCTAAGGGGTGTGTTTTGGAACCCCTTGCAGCCACAAAAGGTCTGAAAGGGAGTTTATATACATTTTTATGTATTTTCGGTATTCCAAAGAAAACCGGAATGATATGATGTTTTCTAAACAAGAAGTTATGCAATTCTACATCAGTTCCGTTATCCATCAAATATTCCTCCAAGTATGAGTCTATTCTGGAGTAAGAAAAATTGATCAGGTTTCTAGAGACTGTTACATATGTTTCTTCCTCGAATAAAAGTTGTTGCATCTCATTAATGTAATCATCATGTTTGTATAAATCCACCCCACCCCCTTTGTCTGGATTCATTATACGTATTGTTTTGTCACTCCTCAGGTCTATTAATAAACTATGTTCTTCCTTAGTTAAATTCCAAGGAATCTTCCTATCTGACATATGGATAGTATATATATATATATATATATATATATATATATATATATATATATATATATATATATATATATATATATACATACATACTCCATTACAAGTTTTTCAAAATTATCTAACAGAGGATGGAGGGATGCAGTGTAGGTACTTCTCTTTTTCCAAACATTTTGCTCCTGAGGGACAGCACTCATGGTCCCTGTACCTGACTCCTGGAAATGAAGTTCCAAATTTAACTTCCTAGTATATAACTTCAGGGCTATTATATTGTCCACAAAATTCCCTTTTCCCTCCGGTATAATCTTAATAGCTTTAGACAATAAATTAAAATAGTCGGTAACATCTCTGTCAGCATAATTACAAATCGTAAATCCATTTTGAGTATTAACAATATTCTTATTTAGTTCTTGTATCTGCTCCCGTTCTGATAAAAATTCATCTTCTGTGTCTGTGGGTAGTGCTCCAACCTGTACACCCCCTTTTGTGCATTTCTCTGGGCTAATCTTTCCGAGCACCTATTTGAAA
Source organism: Protopterus annectens (assembly GCF_019279795.1). Taxonomy (NCBI): domain Eukaryota; kingdom Metazoa; phylum Chordata; order Ceratodontiformes; family Protopteridae; genus Protopterus; species Protopterus annectens. The sequence continues at coordinate 172,255,680 of NC_056738.1, forward strand.
ATCCTGCCCCTCACCAGGTATATATATTCAGTGCAGCTACCACTACCATGGTTGTCCCTCAATACTTCACTATAACTTAAAGGTTCTACCTCTTCCAAATCTTTTGCATTAACATTTGCTTGATTTACAGTATGTGGGATCAAATAGACCTGTTTATTTTGACACTGCTTTAAAGCACGTTCCAATTTACACTTTTTATTATGAAAAATATTGTTAAACCTCTTTTCTACTTTATCCAAAATCTTGTAGTATAAACTAGAATATTGTGGGAAAAGTAAATCCTCCCTGATTTTTACATCTAACCCTCCAATTTCCTGTGATAAAACAGACTTTCTTTTCATAGTAAAAAACATTTATTTTTATTAAATTCATTCCTATAAATTCAAAAAACTGTCCGAAGTATTCAATTACTTCACTATCATAAAAAACGCCAAAAGGAAATTTATACAATCCAGGTCCCTGTGGGACCACCTTTAAAGCTAAACATTCGTTTAGGTATGCAATGTCCATCTGTGTTTTCACTTTGAAAAGTCTCTTTTCCAAACAAAAAATCAAGTCCTTCACTGAACCAAATTCTTTGCTATCATCATGTGCCAAAACCCTGGATACTGTCTCATTATTGTTATTTAAATTAGCAAAACTGAATTGCTTAGTTATTAGTTTATTAAACTTCAAGCCATCTTCTTTATTTGCAGTCATATTGACACTCTCTGCTGCCATTAACAATTGAGAACACACAGCTCCTTTGTCTTTACAAATGTAAACATTTTGAGTTGCCACAGTACCTTTGCTATGCGACTGACCTCCTCGTGCCTCATCCGTTTGTGTGTTTCTGTATTGTGTACCACTCACAGAGGCAAAACAAGCACTTGATGAAGAATGCTGTCCATATACTGTCATTATGTCTGCCTGCTGTGATTCCAGTCTCACGGTCACATGACCCAACGAGCCTATGGTGCTCGAAACTCGCATCCCTTCCTGGTTAGCCTCACGAATATTCATGCTAGGCTGTAAAACCTCAGAGTTTCCTCCAGCAACATTCAAAGTAGTAGCGTCTTTTTGCATCAAAAGTTCAATCAGCCTGGTCAAATCACCCTTAAGCTGATGTACTCCTTCCTTCAACTGTGAAAGCTCAGTTAAGGAGTGGTCATCCAAAACGGCAGTCCCAGGCAAATTGAAAACATGCAGGGTATCCATAAAGTGGAATGGACCAAAAATAAAACAAGGGTTGGGAGGGTGGCCTAATGGTTAAGGTGTTTGCCTTACAAACAGAAGGTACAAGGTTTGAATCTCACAGGGGATAACTGGCTAGGCTTAAAATGGCTCGCAAGGGCAGTTAGCCTTGTATTAACCTATAAACCTATGAAGACTAATAAAAGAAACAGAAATAAAAAATTGAACAACCAAAGAAAATAATATACAATAAATGGACCGACCACTTAAGAATAGGATTTAATATTGCACAAACAAGCAGATAAAACACATATTTAGTGCTTTCATCTCTCTCGAAGGCTTCTTCAGAATACATCAAAATACATTGCCTAAACCCTTTTTAAATGTTATAAAACAACCTCACTAATTGTCACACCAATCAATGCCCAAACAAAAAACATTAATACTAAACATTTAAAGAGACACAATTAGTTTATTTATTTTACACTTGTTGACCGGGCTAGTCCAACTGGATATATGTCCATTTGCAGTGGAGGCCTGGGGAGATAAGCTCCACATACACAAGAAAATTTAAAAAGGCATTGATACATTGCAAAAAATTGGAAACAGTATATATCACTGTGTTGGGCATAATAACAAGAAAGAAATAACCTGGTCTGAGCAGATGTAGTATTCATGACAAGAAATAGGACAGATGTAACAAATTAAGTATATAGTCACACAAAAACATGACAACAAAAAACACCACCAAAAAAAAAATACAACTTATGGTGTGAACCAGCTATGGATATTCACACCAAATTTGTACAAGGCAAATATTCAACTGTTCATAGGTTGGTACTAGGCTATCAGCCCTAGGGCCTATACAAGCCTAGCCATAACAATTCCCTGGCTATTTCTTCCCACATTATTTACTTTCCTTGACCCCTGTCTAGCAGGGCGACTGACATGATCCCTGGGGTGAATTTCCTTTCTCCCATCCAATCGTCAAGGTTCCTCTTGAAGAGGTCCAAAGAGGCACTCTGCTTGACATGTATGGGCAATCTGTTTCAGAGTCTGGGGAGTCTCTGGGTCAGGAACCTATCCCTCCAGCATATTTTGTTTATTGTGACGACAAGGTTTAGATCCCTGGAGCGTGTAGCTCTGAGGGATTGGGATTTCTTTAAGTGTAGCATGTCCAACAGCTCTGGGTTTGACGCGGCCTTGTATGTTAAGCAGAGATCGCCTCTGAGTAGACGATATGCGACAGAGTATAGCTGGAGTTTTTAAAGGCAGTCAGCGTAGGGCATCTGCTTTAGGCCTGTGATTCTTTTAGTGAGGTATTTCTGAGGCCTTTCCAGTTGTTGCAGATGTCTTGAGAGGTACATACCAAATGGGGCGTTGTATTCTATAATGGGTCTAATGAGGGATGAGTACAATGGGACAATGACGTCCTTTTTTCTGGATGAAAAACCCTTCGTGATGAGGTGTGCCACATAGAAGGATTTCCTGACTGTTGTGGCGATGTGGTTATCGAAGGTGAGACCACTGTCCACCTGTGTCCCTAAGTCTCTTATCACACTTTCTGTGTTTAGTGTACTGCCACCTATATGGTAATTCATGGATACATGTTTTTTCCCAAAGGGGATAACAATACATTTCTTGGCATTGAGCTTGAGCCCATGGCTCTGGCACCAAGCATCTGTTTCTGTAAGGCCCTTTTGTAGAATATCCACATCATTTGGGATTCAATAATGGCTCCCAGTTTGCAGTCATCTGCAAACTTTGTTAGCCAGAGTCCCTTAGTGTTGACCTGTACTTCAGAGAAGTAGATGCCAAACAAGAGCGCCCCAGGACTGAACCCTGAGGTACTCCACTTGTCACTTGTCTGGAGCTGGATTTGGAGTCGGCTACTTTTACAGTGTGGGTTCTATCAGTAAGCCATTTAGCAAACCATTGGGTGACATAGGGATTAATGCCCAACTTAGTAAGTTTATCTATGATTCCAGAGTGGGGGATGGTGTCAAAGGCCTTGGCAAGGTCTAGATAGGCTGTGTGGACCACCTTACCCTTGTCCATGGCTCTGGAGACTGATTCAAAGAAGTCAATCAGGTTCAGGAGACAAGATCGGCCCTTCACAAACCCAAACTGGGTGGGGTCCAGTGTTTGAAGGTTGCCAATGTCTTTGTTTCTAAGTTCCATGATAATACGCTCCATGGCCTTGCAGATAAGGCTCGTCAGACAGATGGGACGGTAGTTTCCGGGATCCAAGGTGGATCCCCCCTTGTGGATTGGGATAACTGTAGCTCTGCGCCACTCAGTGGGCATGAAAAGTAAAGTTTCACAAGAAATCATAGGTTGTAACAGCTGTTGTTAAACATTCAAAGTATGTACAAAGGATATTAATTAACTGCATAGTCACATACACCTTACTGTCAAAAGAGAAGAAACAAGATTATATTTATAAGAGGGCTAATATCTAGGGAAAGATTAGATAGTTTGTCTGGGTTACACAGGGGCATAACCAGTGTGATTTAAGATAGTGTTTTAGTTTGTTTTTAAATAGGTTGGTTGATGCTAGGGAGGTTATGTGATTAGGGAGGTTGTTCCAGGTTTTGCCAACTGTATTAGAGAATAATGCGTCACCAGCTGAATTGTTAGTTTTAGTAGTTTGTACTAGTAGTTTGTTAGCTGAGCGTAGGGTTTTCAGATAGTTATAGGGGGTGGCAAGGGTAAAAAGTATTGGTGTTTCTTGGTTGATACAGAATCTTATGGGCTACTATTAGTTAGTTCAACAGTATTAGATTTGATAATTCTAACCAGCCTAGTTGATTTTGATTGATACAGTGATGGGTTCTAAAGGTAGACCCGGTTGCAGACCTGGCAATACTGTTGTAGCAGGTAATTAGCTTGCTCGTATTCCTTTTACTTAGTTTAGTGTAGATAGGGGAGGCATATAGTAAGGTAGAGATGAGGTGGGTATGGGCTATAGTGGTCCTGGCTAGTGGAGTCAGCAAGGGTTTGATCCTGTAGAGGGAACCTAATTTTTTATTCACTGTTTTTATAGTGTCATTTATATGATACTCAAAAGGGAGGTTATTATCAATTAGTACACCAAGTAGTTTTGTAGTAGGATCAGGAGATATGATAGTGCCATTGCTAGATGTTACAGTAAAGTTAAGTGGGGAGGCCCTACACGTAGGGATGAATAGAAGCATTTTTTTTTTGGTTCAAGAGGAGACACCAGTCCAGTAACCAGTTTTCAACTATGTTAAAGGTATGTTTGGTTAGGGACTGGAGTTCTAATGGGGAACTGGCTGAACATAAAAGTGTGGAATCATCCGCATATTGAATGCAGGTAGCTTGAGGGATTACATAATGAAGGTCCTTTATAAATATAAAGAGGAGGTGACCCAATATGGAGCCTTGAGGGACACCAAGGGCAACTGGGAGGTGGGAAGACAAAGTATTTTCCCAAAGTACAGCCTGTTGCCTATTATTTATATAGGACGGGAATCACTGTATAGCAAGCGCATCCACTGACAGGTTTTTAAGTATGTTAATGAGGAGGTGGTTGCTAACCATGTCAAAGGCTTTTGACAGATCAATAAAGAGGGCTGAGGATAGAGTGTCATTGTTTTGATTTCTATTAATGCAGTTGGTGAAGGATAAAAGAGCAGAGGTAGTGCTAAGAAATGGTCCGAATCCATGCTGGCAGGTGGCTAGTAGGTTTTTGTCTAGTAGATAGCTTAAAAGGTGCTTATTTTTGCCAATGGGGATAATATGGCTATAGGCCTATAGTTGGATAGCTCTTTGGAATTACCACCTTTGTGCAGGGGGGTAATGTGAGAAACTTTCCAGATTGATGGGATGGTTCCTTCAGAAATAGTTCTATTAATGAGGATGGATATAGGGTAGGCTATGGCTTTTGCTGCTTTTTGAAGATATTCTGCAGGTAGTAGTTCAGCAGAGTGTGTGGTGGGTTTAAGTTTCTGGATAAGGTTACAGACAAGGGATGTGGGAACAGGCTGAAAATGAAATGGGGGGGGGGGCTGTTAGAGTTGGCAGAGTAAGAGTGTATGACACCAGGGGTTAACTGTTTGGCAAGGGATTGAACGGTTTCTGTGAAAAAAGTGTTAAAGGAGTTGGCTATTTGAATGGGATTATTGTGGTCAGGGCCTGAGGGAGCAAGTGTGTTTGAGTGCCCTGGGTGAAGGAGTTTATTGATGCTGGACCAGAATTTCAGAGAATTATTTTGGTGGGTTTGCTGAAGCTGACAGTAAAAGTTTCTTTTATCAGACAGTATGGCTTTTTTTGCTTCATTTTTTAGCTGTCTGAACCGTAATTGATCTGTGGGGCTTTTTGTTGAACGCCAGCTGGCCCAGAGTTTATTTCTTTGGTGGATTTTTTGTTTGGTAGTTTTAGAGAGCCATGGGGCTGGTTTAGTCCTAGTTCTAATTTTGCATGTTGGGGCATGGCAATCTAGAGTGGCTAAGAATTTTGAATTGAAGTAGTTGACTGCATCATCTAGTGGGAGGTGTATCAGTGGAGACCAGTCACAAGCTCTAAGTTCTGTTTGGAAGCTGTTAGGGTGAAAGTTTCTGTTAGTCCTTATTGTCCTGTAAATGGGAGGGTTTGGAATCTCAGTCTTCTATCTAATTAGAAAGGTGGGTGAGTGGTGACTTATATCTTCAGGGAGGGTGCCTGTTATATAAGTTTTTTGGTGACTATTAGTGAGAATCCAATCAAAGGTGCTTTCTTTGTTATTAAGTTTATTGGTTCTAGTAGGGGATGTAATGGTTTGGGTAAAGCCATATAGGTTAATATGAGTAGAAGGCTGCTCAGATGAACAAGAGTTCCATTTTATATTAAACTCGCCAAGTATTATGGTTTCTTGTGGGTAGTTGATTGACAGCCAACTGAGGATAGCGTCTAATGTGTTAGTATTATTCCCTGGGGGGAGGTAGATGCAGATGATATATATGGATTTACATTTATTGAGCTGTATCCTGGAAATAAGAATTTCTTCATTACTAGACAGAGGAGGTTTGGAGTCAATTGAGGTGACTTGTTGTCCATTTTTATAAAGTATGGCTACTCCTCCACCCTTCTTGGCATTACGGTCAAGTCTCAGGATATTGTAGCCAGGGGGAATGACGACACTGTCTTGCACTGATGGCTTAAGCCATGTTTCAGTGAGACAGAGGATATCAAATGAATGTACATCTATAAGGGCATGTAGATGAGCAACCTTATTTATTTATGCTACAAACATTAAGATGAGCTATCAGGAGAAAGTTGGGGGGCCTGGTAAGCAAGTGTATGTCAGTAGAAGTTGGTGTGACAAGACTTGTGGTTGTGCTAGAATTTGGACCAGAGTTTGGGTGTATGTCGCCTTCTATGACGGAGTGGACCTGTACTCTCAGGATGAGTTGTAGAAATTTATTAATTAGGTTCTGGGATTTCCTGGCTCTTGGGCTATAGTAAGTAATGTGTGTAAGTCTGTGAAATTTGGCCGATAAATACTTTGGTGGACAGGATGTGTTATTATGACTGTAAGAAAGGATAAGTGTTGGTATAGAGGTTTGCCTACTGGAGTAGTGAAACCTTAGATGGTGTTCACAGAAGGTAAGTATGGTACAGCTAGAACAGTTAGGAGAGAGAATAAGAGTAAGGGTTTGAGGTAAGTTGGAACAGTTAAAGGTGGCATAGTAGAAGAAATTCAGTTGATGTTGGTATACAGGGGTATGTATAGATAGTTTACTAATGGAGATAATAGAAGAGGATTATTTATGATAAATTACTGGGATAGATATAGATTATTACGATGAAGACTAATGGGAAGTGGGTATTAGCACTTTAAGGGGGATTGAGCTTGTGATTGGTGGTAATTCAGTGGGGGTGTGGTAATGTGTGTACAAATCTAGAAGCACTGGGGGCAGGTGGAATTTGAGGGCAGGGTAGGGGAGCGGAGTGAGCCCGCAGGGCGAAAGGAGCGGGTAAAGCTACAGTAGGAGTGACCTCTAGGAGAAGGAACAATCAGTAAAGCAGCTTGCTAAGGTAAGTTAATAGGTGGGGGAAGGTAGGAGATAAAAGTCTTAATAGTAGGGAGAGTAGGCAGAGTGATTATGTAGTGTGGAGAGTAACAAAAAGGATAGTGTGGGACTACAACCTAAAACAAGATATAGAAAACTTGATGCCTGAAAGTAGTGTTCAGGGACAGTAGGATAGGTCTAGGAGAATGTTGCCCTCTAGTGGACAAATAGCAGTAGTAGGGTCTTAATGGAAGAGAGACTGTGAGGCAGCAGGTCTAGGGTTCAGTGAGGGAGGGTGTCAGATATAAACAGCGGATACAAGAGGGGAAAGTAAACTAGTTCTAGGAGCAGGTAGGTATTGGTTGCCAGCTGTCCTGGCTAGTGGGAGTAAAAATAAAAACCTACAGTATTACACACGGTCTACAGACAGTGGTTTTAAAGCACATACTTTCTTAGGTTTATTCCCTTGAGGGACTGATGCTCAGGGAGAGGGTATGTTCAGTTCCTTAGTGTAGGGAAGAGACAATGGTATTATTTGGTATAAGTTTGCTATTAAGCAGACTGGGCAAATCCTCAAAGTTAATACTGTACAAACAGGTTGGGCAGATGGTAACACAGAGAGAGAGAAACAGAGTAGTGAGATAAACAGGGAGTGAAACACACTTATTAATCATAACAACAAACAGGCTAATGAACATAATCACATACTAGCACTAAGGCCAATTGTTTTATAACTCTACTATGTATGCCAAATGTTAACTGCAGAGCTCTAGGCACAACTGCTGCAGTTCAATACGTAGCAAGATATCCAGAAGTAGCTGAGAAATACACAAAGCAACACTAATACCATCAAACGTTAAGATGAGCAACACAGTTTGAATATAACACTACAAGCAAAGGGGAGTAAAATACACAGTTAGTATGCGATCAGAATCTTGATAGATACAGTAATATACATAGGCGCTACACAAACGTGGCATACTCTATCTAAAAAGAGCTACCAAAGACACTATCAGCATAAATAGGATAAAACCCCCTTAATCCACATCTAAAATCACTATCCCTTAGATAAATAGTGCAATGCAATAAACGCGTTGCATATATATAGCGCTTAGTTAAACAGTTACAGCATTTGCAGAGTGAGTAAGGAACTACGTCAGTTAGGACACAAACGATAACATAGGTTATATTCACACTTCCACCCGTCCCGTTAGGACCCATGTGGATCAGCTAGGATTATATTCAACACTCCACGATTGAGGAGTAATGTACGCCAGGACGCTATATAGATATAGCGGTATAGGTGATTATAAGGAATGTTTACCTTACTTAGGCAATCCACCGACAGTTCCACATTAACACTGTCCGTCAATTGAATGAATTATGAAACTTCGTTTTTTACTAAAACACATTTATAGCATATAAAACTATAAGAAAGACAATATATCCATTAAATAACCTTGTTATTTAAAGAATATCACTTTATTTTTAAAAACTCTTTGCTTTTCTCTACTAAAAGAGGCGTAATAGATATAGCCTCATTCTAGCAATGGTCTAAGTTTATACGAGTAATAGTTAAAAATCTGTCCCTGATTTTGAGCCTTTGTCTAAAGTTCTTACACTAACATGTTAATAGGTATACCAAAGAAAATAATATACAATAAATGGACTGACCACTTAGGAATAGGATTTAATATTGCACAAACAAGCAGATAAAACACGTATTTACCGCTTTCATCTCTCGAAGGAGACTTCTTCAGAATACATCAAAATACATTGCCTATACCCTTTTTAAATGTTACAAAACAATCTCACAATAACTCTGCATCGTGACTAGTTGAAAACCACATTAGCTTTCCATACTTTTTTTTTTCTCTTTAAGAAATCCCATTCTGTTTTGCAATGCTGATCTGCAGACTGAAAAAGAACACACATCCATTTGCAATTAACTTTGGCTCAACTGCATGGATTCAATTTATCCTGAAATCAAACTTGAAAAATGTATCTGTGATTCAGGAAACTTGCTTTTGCCTTACTGGTCCAGCCTACTAGCTAGTCCTTTCCAATGGTAAGATCTGCAAATGTATTTTTAGTGCTTCTCTCAGAACACATTTGTTCTGACATAAGCTGATATATAGAGATCCCTCCTTGATGGAAGACTAAGACAGTTATCTCACCATCTATCAAAGTCATGCAATTTTTCATTAAATTTCCAGATTTGGGGATATTTGCAAGCATAACTAATGCATACCAGAATGTGATGTAGCAGGATAAATAAATGTGATCATTCCCACAGCCTTCCAAGTTCACTTTACAGCCAAAAGCAATGTTTTCTCGGCTTTTCCTGGTTAGGGTCGCCACAGCGGATCACCGGTCTGCTAATGATTGGCAGTGGATTTTTATGGTGCCGAGGTGCCAGCCCAACCTTCACGGAAGGCACACCCACACACACCTACCTGCATGTCTTTATCGTTTACACAGCCACAGGGAGGACATCTAGACTCCACACAGAAGGAACTCCGGCTGAGAATCAGGAGCCACCAGTGTGAAATCATTTGCAAGGCAAGAATAACTATGTTTTCTTAAATCTATATAGCTTTAACAACTGATAAATGCTTTGTAGTCTTATGGGGAATTACAAAAACAGGGGATGGTGGAAAGGCAGCTTATTCTACAGGTGGCTGGGAAGAGGATATTCCTTGAATCATCAAGGAGGTACATTTAGTTTATTAAATAATATGGTAAAAATGCTTTCAGTTGCATCTAACAATGACATACCTAATGGGTACTACATTGGGCTGAAACCCAAGCAGCATCATCATGGTAGACGTGAGTGAGCTCAAACAGTGGATAGCCAAGCTCGTCAATCATGACATTCAGGTTCAACAGGGAAATCTCCTCAAGACAGAAAACAGGCAGACTCTCCTTTAAGGATATGCTTTGTCCAGCCAATGCTGGACTAAAATTCTAAATTCTACCCTCCAAAAAGATCGGTTGTGCAAAAACAACAGACAATCTGTTTTGTCAATTTTTTTTTCTGAATATTAAAAAGGACAGCAAAGAACACAAGTTAAAGAAATGCATTTCCAAAACAATACACACAAATTATAATAAATTGTAATAAACTGCAAAACAGGTAATATTCAATAAGAACATCAGAATCATACATGTGGCAAAGCAAATGAGCTGTTGCTCTGACTTTAATAAAAATAAATAAAGAAAACAAGAATGACAGAATAATAATGATACCTACAGAAATGATAAAAAGTCTTGCTAAAAGCTCAGAAGCTCTTATAAGCAGAAAAATATACATTAACCGCTTTGGATAACATCTGAAATATTGTTTTCCAGATGGATTTCTAGTAGGTAATATATTTTGCAGCTATTCTTCTGCTATCATTTTTATAATTCAGTTGTGTGTACTATGTTAAAATAGATAGGTACTATTATAAATTAATATTTCTATTAATTTTTAGAGTTGAACATGCTTTTATATGTATTTTTGTGGTTATTATATATATGTATACATGTGATTTATAAGAATGAAAGTTGTACCTTTTAGAACTATTTGCATTTTTAATGAAATGTTAATGATGTTAGGTTATACATTGGATGGCTGTGTCATGTGGGGTTTTTTTTGAAATTACTATATAGTAATTACTATAATTACTATATACTATATATATTTTATAATAAAATTTCAAGATTTATTACTATTTGAATTTAACACTGAAGAAGGGACATTCCCGAAAGCTTTGTCTGTCTGTCAATAAAGTGAGCGTTTTCCATCTATTTGGTTTTTCTTTTAATAGAAAGTTCACCCAGGGGATCTCACCAGTGGTTCTACTTGATAGAGGCACTGGGAACTAACATCGGGCAGCACAATGCCAGGGCACTTCTATGGGCTAGTCTTGTAAAGGCTCCACGGCCATTAGCCAAAGTACACACCCATGAACCCTATGGCTTTACATATGACGTTGGTCAGACCTATGGGTTGGTAATTACCTGGATTGATGGATGGACCTCCTTCATGCAGGAGTAAGTTTACTATCAGCTGACAAAGTCACAACTGACTGAAAGACAGCTGAAACAATTTAACTGTAAACCAATTTAACTGAAAACCCATTTCAATGAACTACAAATGCTAGAGATGCATTTGGGCAGTATATGATGGTGTTATTTCTAAGGATATGACTTCCTAGAGAATGCGTCTAGAAGATTGTGTGTGGATTGGCAGTGGCTCCTGTCATGTCGCACCCCCAAAGTTGTAGATGTTGGTGTTTATGCCCCAACACTGATTCACTTGTGTATGGTGTTAGTATATATAAATAAGAAGGGGCACCTGGAGGGTGCAGGGTGGCTTGTCCCCCTGCAAAAACACTGTTTCTATGCTGTACTTTGCTATGCAGAATGTTTTCTATCACTTGTGATTCAGTTAAATAAGGTTTCAATTAAATGGGTTTTCAGTCAAACTGATTCAACCATTTCAACTTCAGTGAAATGCTGTTCTTTCACCTGAAACTAAATCACAGGAGTATCACTGGTTGCTGTCCTCCCTCTACTTGGTACAAAGGTCTATTGCAGACTGAGGCAGAACCATCTTGCTGGAGCATAGATCTATCGTGCCTCAGGATGTATCTTAGCATATTGTCAAGGGCTACAGATGCTATATTTTTGGCCTCTGATAGCACCACTGGGGTGTGTATGTATGCATGTATGTGTGTATATATGTATATATATATATATATATATATATATATATATATATTTTTTTTTTTTTTTTTTTTTTTATGGGGGCCGAGAGAGAGGGTGAAGTTTGAGCTGAATTTGTCAGCCAGTAAGCTTGCTATATCCTCAGCTTGGTTTAATTTCTCCAAGTGTTTGAGGTTTCTAATACCATGAATGTAATGGAACCAATTCCTAAGTCAGGGTAAGATTAATGTTTACTAAATTAGTATTGTTTCAGTTTTAGATGTTAGCCAAGAGTGCTCTCCTCAGCACATGCAACGGGCCCAGAACTGCCGCCTTCTGTACTTTATAAGGGATTGCATTTATTGGCAGCATATTTAAGTATGATTGTAAATTATTTTTTTATTAATCCCATTGCCCCTATTACTACTGGAACGGTCTGCCCATCTTTCTTCCGCATTGCTATAGTTTGTGCTTGCAAATCTGGGTACTTTATACCTTTATGTCTCTTACATAAGACACCATAATCCACTTGGTATAGCAATTTCAATGATCAATGCATCCTTTGTCTTCTTTTCATGGACTACTATATCTGGTTTTCCTGCATCTACTTTTTTGAACTGTAGTTAAAGGTTGATTCCATGTAATACAAACTTCAACATTTTCTACACTGCTTTGTCATTCAAGTTTCCAGTGCTTCTCAGCTACTTTTATATTGCATTGTTTGCAAAATCCCCAGTACAACAGTCTTGCCACATTACTGTGCCTTTCAGTAAACAGGCCTCTCAACCATGTGTGTACCACACTCAGTAAAAAGATGTGCAGCTGTTTCCAGTTTTGTTTTACAGAATCTGCACTTGTCTGTTTCTCTCACTATTTTCAATGGATATTATAATCCACTTTTCTAGGTCACCATTATTAACATTTCATATTTTGATTTCAATTCATCTTTCCTTACTCATTCTTGTGTCAACTCTTGGTCGACATGAATTTGTTCCAAGAAATTTCTGAATTTTTCACTATACAGATTTTCCAGCTTTACCTTCTTTTGTTATTTGACACTGCTGCTTTCTGATTTTTGTCTAATTCTGGCATGATTTCCATTCTTGCTTGATACCAAAATGTTTCTGCTAAACTAAGCAAATATGTCATCTTAGACTCCTCCTCATGTTTTAAAACTTTCACTAACTTTTGATCTGATGAGGTCAGCAGATATGGACGCAGTCCCATGACTGTAAATCTATACATGTAGTCAATTTCCAGGAGGCCCACATCTCCTTCAAAGTAAGGAATATACAATCTTGGCATACACTGACTTTTACACACTTTTTGATAAACGCAAACATTTTTCTTGTTTTTGTGTCCAGCTGATCCAATACTTTTTGGGTTCATTCAGTCACCCTAAAACTGTAAGTTAGAACAAGAACAACAAACTGATTTATAACTCAGACTTTATTCCTTGATCTCAGGGCAATTTTCAATATTAGTTTGTCTTCTGAAGTATTCCTTGCAGAGTTTTATGCTCATTTGTTCATGTTTTATTGCTGACTCCATCTATCCCCAAATATTTATACATTCCCACCTGCTCATGTTTCTTTATATCACATTCCTGTCCCAAGTTGACATTTTCCTTGTGCTGCAGCTTCCCTTTTTTTAAATATTGCTTTTGCACATTTATCAAGACTAGATGTCATTCTATCATCATCTGAGAAAGATTTAACCATTTGTAGTAGTGCTTTCACCTCCGCATCTGATGAACTAAACAGTTTTCAGTCATCAAGAAAAAAATAGATGAGAAGTCTTTAAAGAAGATTGGTTTCTGGGAGCCAAACTGTAACCACAGCCTAACCTGTTAAGTAAACAGTTTAATGGGTTATGGCCAAGACAAACAGCAGCAGTGACAACCACCCTGAAATATCCCCCCTTTGACTTTTTATCCCTAGGATAATAATTTATCCTTTGGCATGGCTCAAATGCAAAGTGGTTTGCCACTATTTCGTGGTCACTGTAATGTAACTGATCAATGTACGTTGTATCTTATAGATATGTAAGCAATCGTTTATCCATGAATGTAGGATGCTGTCAAATGCTGTTCTGAAATCTACTTAGATTCTTCCCCTTTTTACGTCTCTCTATTATGGCTTTATTTATCAACAGATGATCCCCTGTTCCATATGTATTGCTTTTGTTACCTTTTTGTTCTGCTGCCATAATTGATTATTTTATAATTGTAAACTCTGTTTGCAGTAATTCCTGTACATAATCTGCATATTGTCAGAAGCCAAGTTACTGATCTACAGTTATTGCGATGGCTTGCAGGTTCACTCAGAGGAGTATCATTTTTCCTGTTGTTAACCAGCTTGGTGTCTGTTTATGTATACAATGAATTCATACTCAGGGATAAACCTTTGTGTAAATAATGTGTTAATACCTTTAGAAAGAAAGTTGGGCACTGCATCTGGGCCTGGGATTTTCCATTTAGGAGCTTTTCTTAATTTTGCCTCAATTTATCTGGTGGTCATCATGTCATCCAATTTTATATCCACTGCATTAAAGCTCCTTACTATTTCTTATAAATTTTCTACCCATCCAGCATTTTTATGTTCAGCAGTGTCTTCATGAACACTTCTCAAAAATGTGCTTATTTCTTCTTTTTTGGTGGTGTGTCTATTCCTTTTACTTTATTTCTCAACTCTCTAAAAATCTTTTTGGGTCATCAATGAATTGCTTTTTGTAGTATTCCTTTACATTTATCTGCATATTTTCCCTTTTACATTTTTTCTGTCTGTGCTGATATTCCAGGTCTGTTTTAATACTGTACATTGCTTTTACTATGTCTATCTTTTTAATTATTTTAATGATCTGTTGTTCCCTTCTCTATAATCTTTTAACAGTGATTCTTCTTGTCTAAATGGCTTGATAGTTTTCTCTTTTCAATGCTTCCAGGATGGCATTCAACTTGTCTCCCTTTCTTTCCTTTGCTAAGCTTCCTTTTTGTGGTAAAATTTTATCTGTAATTAGTTCAGCTACACAGTAATATATCCTACTTACTTCTGTTATATCACATGTATTTCTGTTAATAGTCCTAATTATTGTGTTCATTATTTTACTAACCTTCTAACATTTTGGGACTTATTTACTTTCTGTAATATACTTCTTTCATCTACCTTAATTATGTTTATCCATCACCATTAAATCAAGCAGAGCTTCACTTAGATCATTTTCTTCTGGACTGACAGCATCTCCTTAGCTCTCTGTTTCCTATGACTATTTTACAGAAAGTTATAGAACATCTTCCTGTGACATAACCTCTTCAGATGCACCCTGCTTCATCTGCTGCTCTTTCGTCTGGGGATATATTGGCCCATCACTAAACAACATTATCTGCATCAGAGTTGCCACTGTTTCCTGCTCTTTCCCTTGCTGTACAACTTCAACTGGACTTTTGTACTGGTCTCCTATAACCCCCCCCCCTCCCGAGCATCATCATATGGCAATTCTTCTTTGGATGCCTCCCACTCACACCTCTCAACTGTCCTGATTTTCGCCTCATATTTTGGTCTGTTCCTCATACAATTTGTGGTTTTCTAGCACATCACTGAGGATTGAAATCACTAAATAATGACATGCATTTGAGTTTCAGACTTCATATTCTTCAGAAAATACACATTAACACAAATCCTGTTATTATAGCAACTTTCTGAGTTTATAAAAGCACTATTTAAAATCTGCCCTATTTTGCGGCCTTTGTTCCCACCATTATTTTATGCTTTGCCCAGATTTGTTTGTCCTAAGAGGTTAAAAGGTATGCTCCCACTCCACCTGTCACTCCTTAATCTGGGGACAAATTGTTCCATAATGCTGCAACATTGCCTATGTTGGAGTCTCCACAATAAATCCTTCACTTCGCAGATAATCCATAACTTCAGTTTTATTTAACGTGACAACTCCAGTGGCTTGACTTCCACCAGCACCTGCTTCACTCCCAGCTGCAAATGACTCATACTCTACTCTTAAAACCCCTTTCCTGTCCTGCTCCATCCTCACAAATATCATGCAATACCCCTCCCAGAACTCTCTGCAGCTCTGACCAGCTCCTTCTGTACACCTATAAACCAAACAAAAACACTGGTAAACTTCTTTACAAATACAGTATTTCAGATGAATGGAATAAACTCTCCCTTAACATTAGAATCATTTCTAACATAGATCTCTTTAAATACAAACTTAAAACTTTTCTCCTAAATGTCAACACCAGTCACTGCAATGATCCCACTTAAATCCCACTTAACCACCTTACTACCTCTCACACATTTAACCACCACCTATTGCAAGTGTCTTGTCTCAATGGCATCTCTTTCTCTTGATTAAAAAAAATTCTAACTTTTGTACTGCATGCTATACACATTACTGTAATGTTTATGTAAACTTCATTCTTAGACCTTTTGTAACTTTCTAATGTTCTCATGTAAAGCACATTATTGTATTCTTTGCATGCAACCTCATTGTCAGATGTTTTTCTTTACGTGACTTTGTATAACTATCTGGAGCTTTTCTCCATGGGTCTCCACTGAAAACAGGCCACTGGCTGAATTGGACCAACCCAGTTAACAAATGATAAATAAATAAATTCTAATTTACTAATCCTTTTTTTACATTTCCCTTTAGCGGTTGTTTATTTTTCTATTGTGAAATTTTTCCACATCCTGGCGCCTTTCCCTATATTTCTCTTCAAAGCTGTTTGGCTTTCTCCATTGCATATATATGGCACCATATCAAATCTCTTTCTCTCCCATGTCCATGTTTCTTTTTCATAGCTTTAAAAAAGCTCTGTTTTGTGTTCTTCACACATTCTTACTTCCCCTGTCACTTCATCTTCCAGCTGGCCCAATGTTTCTTTGTCTATATAATGTTTGTGCTGATCTCTTCTACTAAAGAACATAAATTTTACTTGTAGCTTTTGACAGTTTTTCTTGTGCAAGTATTTTCTTTCCTCTAATTTCTCTCTTAATCTTTTCAATTAAGGGTTGAGAGGGTGGCCTAATGGTTAAGGTTTTTGCCTTATAAACACAAGGTGCAGGGTTTGAGTCTCACAAGGGATAATTGGCTAGGCTTAAAATGGCTCACAAGGGCAGTTAGCCTAGTTCTAATCTATAAACCAAGTTCTAATCTATAATCTATGAGCCTATGAATATCATCTTATCTGGAAATTCTGGGCTTCTTGCATAATATTAACAATACATAGTTTCTTTCTTATCTTCAAGCCAATTTTTGTCATCTCTATGCCACTTTTTTCGTCAACAATGTGTGTGCGTTTTTTGTGGACTACTACTTCCTTTTACCACAGGGGGACACCCTCTCCCTAAGCCTAGTCTAACACCGTGGTTTGAATGCTTCCATATCAAGAGGATATTTATTCTATTTATTTATTTTTTTCAGTCCTTGCACAGGATTAGGTCTTTTTTTTTTTTTTTTTTTTTATCCAGGGACCTGTGCACCCACCCATTTTTTTTTAACCTGCCATTCTCCATGATATATAAAAGTTGTCTTGGTGAAATTTTGTAACAGGATCCACTAAGTTAAAGTACTCACCATACTTGGGAATGGATTCAATTCCAGGAATAATGCTTCCTTTTCGTACTGATTTCACCTCTCCATTTAGACTCCTAGCCTCAACTTCTGCAATAAAGGTGCAGAAGGACCTCTCCAGAAAAAGTTTCTGCCTAGTTGTAGTTAAGCTATACAACAGGAGAAAAACTGTGTCTAAAAGCAGTAGGATACGGTCCCCAAACTCAAGGGACTCCGCTCCAGAGCCTAAATAAGCAATTAAGACACCTAGTGAAAAAATCCAAAGCTGGCTATGAATCTAAATTAGCCAATGTAGCCAAGGGTAACCATAAGGCATTCTTTGGCTATGTATGCAATCTCAAAGAAAAATTCTAGATTTGCACAGAACTTGTTGAAAATGACACAGCATATACTGAAACTGATGACATTGCTAACCTGCTGGCAGATAGGTTCAGTGAGAACTTCTCCCCGTCTTTCCCCAATATACCACAAGACATCCCTCCTACATGTCCTCCCCCAGTAATCTCTAACAAACAGGTCCTTAATGCCCTTTTCAAGGCTAAAAGCTTGGCCTCTACATCCCTGTCTGTGTCCTAAATTGCTTAAACCAATAGTTAGCTGTACCTCTGAGTGCCCTCTTTAAACACAGTCTAAGCACTAAGTATGTTCTGCAGATTGGAAAACTGCCACTGTCATCCCCTATACAAAGGGCATTCCTCTGCTGATCCCAGGAATTAAAGACCCACAAGTCTGACCAGCTTTATATGAAAGGCCACACAGAGAATTATCATGGACCTTATCAACAAGGATACAGCAGACCTCCAAACACTAGATCCATTACAGTTTGGTTTCATCAAAGGGAGATCATTCCGACTAAACTTGGTGGACTTCTTTGAGGCAGTCACTAAAGCCCTGGATGAAAACAAAACTGTGCATACTGTCCATTTAGACCTAGCGAAGGCCTGCAACACCAACCCCCACTCAGGTTATCATTGATAAACTTACCCAACTGAATGTAAACCAGTATATAGCCAGGTGGGTTGCAAACTGGCTCAACAATACAACACACACAGTTGAAACAAGGGACTCTTCATCCAACTTCACACCAGTAATGAGTGGAGTACCACAGGGATTGGTGCTGAGGACCCTATTGTTTGGAAGTTACTTTTCGGAAGTACAGGCCAAAACAAAGGGTTCATAGGTAGGTACTTGTGCTATTGGCCCTATGGCCTATATAAGCCTAGCCAAAAAAGTACCCTGGCTTTCGCCACCCAAGAAAATTATTTTCCTGTGCCCCTGTCGAGCAGAGCCACAGAAGTGATCCCCGGGGTGAATTTCCCATTTCCCATCCAATCATCAAGATTTTTCTTGAAGAGTGCTAATGAGCAGCTTTGTTTGATATAGATAGGTAGTTTGTTCCAGAGTATGGGAAGTCTCTGGGGCAGGAATCTATCCCTCCAGCATGTTCTGTTTATTGTAGTGACAAGGTTTAGGTCCCTACAGCGTGTAGATCGGAGGGATTGGGAATTCTTTCAGTGGAGCATGTCCAACAGCTCTGGGTTTGACATAGCTTTGTATGTTAGGCAGAGATCACCTCTGAGTAGGCGATATGCGACGGAGTAAAGCTGGAGTTTTTGAGACGGTCTGCGAAGGGCATCTGTTTGAGGTTGGTAATCCTCTTTGTGAAGTATTTCTGCGGCCTTTCCAGTTGTTGCAGATGTCTTGTAAGGTACATACTAAAAGGGGCATTGTACTCTATAATGGGTCTGATGAGTAGAGGGGAACAATTACCTCTTTTTTCCTGGATGAGAAACTTTTTGTGATGAGGTGTGCCACGTAGAAGGATTTCCTGACTACTGTGGCGATGTGATTATCAAAGGAGAGACTACTGTCCACCTGTGTCCCACGGTCCCTTATCACACTTTCGGTGTTAAGTGGACTACCGTCTATGTGGTAGTTCATGGGAACAGAGTTTTTACCAAAAGGGATGACAATGCACTTTTTGGCATTGAGCTTGAGGCCATGGCTTTAACACCAGACATCTGTCGCTGAGGACCTTTTGTAGGATGTCCACATAGTTAGGAGTTTTGATTATGGCTCCTAGTTTGCAGTCATCTGCGAACTTTATTAGCCAAAGACCTTCTGTGTTAGCCTGTACTTCAGAGAAGTAGATACCAAATAGGAGCAGACCCAGGACTGTCGTACTCCACTTGTCACTGATCTGAAGTCAGATTTAGAGTCTGCTACTTTCACAGTGTGGGGGTTCGGTCAGTGAGCCAGTTGGCAACTCATCTTGTGACATAGGGATTTATACCTAGTTTAGTGAGTTTATCTATAATTCCAGAGTGGGGGATGGTGTTGAAAGCCTTGGTGAGATCTAGCTAGGCTGTGTGAACCACCTTACCCTCATCTACGGCTTTGGTGACTGCTTCAAAGAAGTCTATCAGGTTTAGGAGACATGATCTGCCTTTTACAAACCCGAACTAGGTGGGGTCCAGAGTTAGGGGATTACCAATGTCTTTTTTTATAAGTCCCATGATGATACATTCTATGGTCTTGCAGACCAGGCTCGTCAGGCTAATGGGGTGGTAGTTCCTGGGGTCCGTGGTGGATCCCCCTTTGTGGAGTGGGATAACCGTCGCTGTGCGCCATTCAGTGTGAACGTAGCCTGGGATTTTGTAAGGTCCCATGGATGCTGTGTTCTTGGCTTTGGAGAGTGTGGTTTTTACCTATGCAGCCATAATTACAGGAAAGTACAGTTGTGTACACTTACCATAAATGTAGATGTTAGAGTGTATTCACTGTTGCAGTCATCACACTTGGGTTATCTGCCTGCAGGCAGCCCTCAGGCGGCCCGAATGCCAGAGACTTAGTATTTCTGCGTCGGTTGCTGTCGCTCCAGGACTGACGTCAGGTTGTCAGGGGTATAAAAACAGGCAGCCGACACCATTACTTCAGTTTTTCTTGCCCCAAATGTCAGGAGCCCCCCAGATAATGAGCTAAGTTATGGTGGGGAAAACGCCACCAGTAAAAAGTAAATACCAATACCCCTGAAAGGGGTGAATAATAGAGAGAGAGAGAGACAAGGGGGCTGGGGGTAGGGAAAAGTACAGTTTTGTACCTACCATAAATGTAGATGTTCGAAGATCCACATTGCTGCAGTCCTTACACTTGGGTAGTCCGCTGTCCTCGGTCGGCCCGAATATCAAAGTATTAGGCTGACATCGGTCAAGGCGCTTAAGACTGACATCAGAACGTCAGGGTACAAATGCGCATGACCGACGTCATATCCTCAGTCTTTTCTTGCCCCAGATGTCAGAAGACCCTAAAAAGAAAGGTCAAAACCAAAAGACAGCAAAAAACAACCAACCACCCTTGCACTAATCATATGTACAATATATACAATATCCACAAAATTCACAACCCAAACCACACAACCGCCTCTAACTACAGAGGGAAGGAGGGAGGATTGGACTGCAGCAATGTGGATCTTGAACATCTACATTTATGGTAGGTACAAAACTGTACTATGTTCTTCATCTCACATTGCTGCAGTCCTTACACTTGGGTAGAATCCCAAAGCAGAGGTAAGGGAGGATGGCAAAACTATAAAGCATTAGGAGCTGCCAAAATGCCCTGTAAAATTGCAGTGGCAAAACCAGCCCTAGATTTAGAGTAAAGTGGAAGGTGGTAATGCTTAGAGAAAGTATGCACTGAACTCCAAGTAGCTGCCTCCAAAATATCTTTAGTTGCCACCCCCCTTAAAAAAGCTGTAGAAGTGGCAGTAGCCCTAGTGGAATGAGGCCTAATCCCAGCTGGAATCACCTTACCATGATGGGAATAACAGAAAGCAATACAAAATCCAATCCACTTAGAAATAGTTTGTTTTGACACAGACTTGCCCTGAGAACCCAAAGCAAATGAAACAAATAACTGCTGAGACTGCCTGAACCCTTTAGTTCTGCTCAAATAATATCGCAACTGCCTGTGTAAATCCAAAGTGTGCAAAATCTTTTCCCCTTTATTTTGGGGGTTTGCATAAAAAGTAGGCAAATGGATAGTTTGGTTTAAAGCCACACTAGAAACCACTTTAGGCATAAAGGAAGGATTAGTACGCAAAGATATCCTATCCTTATGGAAAATTAAGAAAGGCTCAACCGCCATAAGGGCCTGTAATTCAGAAACCCTTCTCGCAGAGGTAATGGCCAACAAAAAAGCAGTCTTCCATGACAAATATTTCAACTCGGCAGTAGCTGCAGGCTCAAAAGGTTGTAGAGTGAGTTTCTCCAACACAAAATTGAGATCCCAAGCAGGAGTAGGAGCTCTACGTGGGGGTCTTATATTCTTTGCCCCTCTAAGGAATTGCTTAAACAAAGGATGAGAAAACAATGGTGGGTCACAGTCATAGTGAGCAGAAATTGCTGCAGCATGAACCTTAATAGAAGAGAAGGACAAACCTTTGTCCAGTAACTCAGTAAGATATTGAAGAGCCACACTCAAATTAGGCTTAGAAACATCAAATTCCTTTGCTGTACTCCAAAATAAAAATCTCTTCCATTTATCTGCGTACACTTTCCTTGTACTAGGCCTTCTGGCCTCCAAAATAACATTCAAAACTTGCTGTGGAAGCTGAGACCCTCCAAGGTTTAAAACAGAATATGCCAGGCTGTTAGATGTAGAGAGTGAAGTTTGACATTGAGTAAATGACTGTTCTCCTGAGACAGCAGGTGTGGAATCAAGGCAAAGGCCATGGAGGCTCCGTACCAGACTTCTCAGTAATGGGTACCAGTGCTGTCGAGGCCAATCTGGAGCTATCAAAATCATCTTTGGCTTGTCCTGTCTGACCTTCAGGAGTACCTTTGGGAGGAGAGGCAGAGGTGGAAAGGCATACACATGAAGATTGCTCCACTTGAATGAAAGAGCATCCACTTTCCAAGCTGTGGGATGAAACCTTTTTGTGCAAAACTTTGGCAGCTGGTAGTTTAGTGGAGAAGCGAACAGATCTATGTCTGGAGTTCCCCATAACACTGTCAATTTCTGAAATACATGAGGATCGAATTTCCACTCGTGGGGATCCATAATTTGTCTGCTCAGCACATCTGCTAAGGAGTTCTGTGCTCCCGGCAGAAACCTTGCCTGAAGATTCAGCTGTAAACTGAGAGCAGTCTCCCACAAAATCATTGCTTGTCTGCATAGAGGATAAGAATGTTCCCCTTGCTTGTTGATGTACCACATGACAGTTGTGTTGTCTGTTAGAACCAACACCTGCCCTGGAAGAAGTAAATCCTTGAAAGCTATTAATGCAAATTGGACTGCTAACATCTCCTTCAAGTTGATATGTAGATGTTGAAGTCTGGCAGGCCACGTGTCTTGTACCCACTTTCCATTTAGATGAGCTCCCCAAGCTTTGTCTGAGGCATCTGTCGTTAGAATCTGACTCGCCTCTGGTCGGGTCACAGAGAGTCCCTTGTTTAGGTGACATTCCTGAGCCCACCACAAAAACTCCTTTTGAATGCAAGGTATTATCTGAATGACAGTGTCCATATCTTGGCAGTGCTGTGTCCATACATTTTTGAGATACCATTGTAGCTTCCTCATATGCAGTTTGGCATTGGGAAGCACCAGAATACAAGATGCCATGAATCCCAAGGCTTGAAGGACTGTCCTTGCAGTCAGCCTGGACTGATGAGACAATTGATGGAAGTAAAGAGAAAGATTCTTTTGTTTGTCCGGGGTCAAAAGGCCATCTGGGACGCTGTATTCAGTCTCACACCCAGAAAGCACATGTCCTGAGAGGGTACTAGACTGGACTTTATTTCGTTCACAGAATACCCCAGGCATCTTAGCACTGCTATCACATACTGTAAATGATGAAGAAGTTCGTCCTTTTCTTGGGCCAGAATCAGGCAATCGTCCAAATAAGGATAGATCTGTATTCCTCTTAGCCTGAAGAAAGCTATCACTGGAGCCAGAACTTTCGTGAACACTCTGGGCCCAGTAGATAAGCCAAAGGGCAATGCAGAGAACTGATAATGAGAAGTCCCAGCCCGAAAACGCAGATACTTCCTGCAACTGAGCCTGATAGGTACATGAAGGTAAGCCTCCTTGAGATCCAGAGTCACCATCCAGTGATCTTTGCCCAGCAGAGGCAAAAGCTGTTGTAACGTCAACATTTTGAACTTGGGAATGTCCAGATATGTGTTGAGGATAGATAAATTCAAAATTGGTCTCCACGTGTTCCCCTTCTTTGGTACTAGGAACAGGCGAGAATAAAATCCTAGGCCCACTTCTGGTAGAGGGACCGGTTGTATGGCCCCTATTTGAAGTAGCAGAGAAATTTGTTTGCGAGCCTCTAGTCTTTGCTGAGGAGGAACGTCTGGCATGCCTTTGAAAGGAGGCAAGGTATGGAAATAAAACTTGTAACCTTGGTGTATGATATCCAATACCCATCTGTCTTGAGTAATCAAACTCCAATTTTCCTTGAAGAGTGCCAACCTTCCTCCCAAAGGTGCTGCCAGGCAAGAAGGATCTGGCAGCTGAAAAGGTAGGTCATTGGGCCTGTTTACGAAAGGACTGGCCCCTGCCCTCACCCGAAGACTGTGCAGGTGAACTCCCCGTTCTAGGTCTGAAGGAACTCTGAGCTCTGCCCCTACCACATCTAGATCTACCCCTAGACTGAGAATCATAAGAAGGATACGTCCACCCCTTAGCAGGCCAATTCCTACTAAACTTCGGAGGCTGAACTTGCAAAAAATCTTTAACAGCCTGCATAGACTTAGCCTTGTCCTCCATTTTCTTCAAGACTGACTCCACAGGTGAACCAAACAACACATCAGACTAAGGGAGCATCCAAAATCCTTGTCTTAACATGGTCAGATAAATTCTGATCCCTCAGCCAGGCGTGCCTGCGAAGAACTGAACCAGTGGCAGCCACCCTAGACGAGGCCTGTACAGCATCAAAACCACATTGTAAAGAATGCTTACCCACCTGTTCCGAGACATGCACCAAATCTTGTAATTCTTTACACTCAATGCCTTCCGCCAGAGCATCTACCTTAGACTTCAATTGAGAAAGAAGATAGTTTTGATATTTCAACATGTGAAACTGGCAATTCAAAGCCCTCATAGCTAAGGTGGAAGAAGTATAGACTTTCTTTCCCCATCTATCCAAAGCTCTGGCCTCTTTATCTGGAGGAACCGGATTTTTACAACAGAGGCCTTGACACCCTTAGGTCCCTGACTAACAGTTTCTGGGTCCGCCCTAGGACTCTTATAAAGATATTTATGAGCCTCAGGCACCCTGTAATACCTATCCGGTTTAACAGGAGCAGGAGGCAAAGAATCAGGATTAAGTGAAGCCTCTGCAAACACATCCTCCACAACATCCAGAACAGGTGGTATAGCCAAAGGCCTATGCTGGGGTAAAAGCAAAAATTCCTAAGCCTTTTCCTGGAATCAGAGAAGTCCTGACCTTCCCACTTAAAATGTTCCCTCATGGAATGAAGAGTCTCTGAAAAGAAAAATCCTCTGGAGGAGAAGCAGAAGGAGTCGAATCATCAGCATCAGAATCAGAATAAGGAGAGTACTCCTGCAAGTCTTCAGCCAAGACTCTGAAACATCCAAGCCTGCTCAAAACTCCCCAACTCTGGTTCCACCCTAGGCCTCTTATCAGGAGGGGCAAAGAACCTCTAATCAAAGTAATTAAATCTTCTGCCATTTTAAGCTTGACCTTCTTGGGCACAGATCCTGTAGAACTAGGAGTGACACCAACAGAAGCTAATCCTGGCCTGCCTCTGGGAGAAGCCTTGGGAACAGAAGGAGAGGGCCTAACCCCCCTAGGAAGGGAGGGGAGTACAGTAACCTGAGAAGCCCCTTCAGCCTGACCTGCCTCCTGAGAGGCCACATCCTGCAATATCAAAGTCTCCCTTGGGACTCCAGAGAAGCCTCCGTGAACCACCGGTTCCACTGACGCCTCTGAAGAACCGGCGTCCGGTACGGACGACTCTTCTTGCCTGGGTTTAGCTGCTTTGTCTTTGCGCTTCTTCGAAGAAGCGGGCGTCGGAGCATCCGACGGCATATTATAATTGCACCGCTTCCCGAAGACCAACCTGGCACAATCTAACCTTCGCTTAATAGTGCGCTTATTGAACCTAGCACAAAAGCAACACCCAACAACGTCGTGCTCAGGCCCCAAACAAGGAATACACAAAGTATGATAATCCCTATGCGGTATCTGCTTCCCACAAGAAATACAGTTATTCACTTTTTCTGACATCCGGTAAACCACTGAGGCAAGAAAAAACTAAAATATTCCCCAACGGGGTACTTAGCCAACTTTGACTCGGTCTGAAACTCCGAATTCGAAAAATTTCAGAACGCCGAACGGCACTTGCAACGCTGCTTCTGCATCGGACCATGCGGCAAAAAAGACTGAGGATATGACGTCGGTCATGCGCATTTGTACCCTGACGTTCTGATGTCAGTCTTAAGCGCCTTGACCGACGTCAGCCTAATACTTTGATATTCGGGCCGACCGAGGACAGCGGACTACCCAAGTGTAAGGACTGCAGCAATGTGAGATGAAGAACATCCAGGACTGCAACAGTGAATACACTCGAACATCTACATTTATGGTAAGTGTAACACAACTGTACTATGTTCTTCATGTTTCACTGTTGCAGTCATCACACTTGGGTTGATTCCCAAAGCTGAGGAAAGGGTGGAGGCAGTCAAGAAGAGGTGGGGCTGGGTAGTATGCCCTGCAGGACTGCTGTTGCAAACCCCACCCTGGATTTGGAAAAGATAGGCAGGTGGTATTGCTTGGTGAAGGTGTGTACAGAACTCCAGGTAGCAGCTTCCAGGATGTCCCTCGTAGGGACTCCCCTGAGGAAGTAGAAGTTGCCATAGTGGAATGTGTTCTGACCCCCTGAGGGGTTGGTTTCCCATGGTGCTTGTAGCAGAAATGGATGCAGTGTGCTATCCATTTGGAAACTGTTTTGAAATGGCCTTGCCCTCTGCCACTGGTGCAAAGCTGACTAGTAACTGGCCAGATTTCCTGAAGGGCTTAGTCCTATCAAGGTAGAATTGGAGCGCTCTTTGCGCAACCAAGGAGTGCAGGATCCTTTCCCCTTTATTTTGAGGATTAGGGAAGAAGGTTGACAAATGGATAGATTGGTTGAGACCCACACTGGACATCAATTTAGGCATAAAGGAAGGGTTAGTCCTGACGGAATCCCAGTCAGCATGGAAAATAATGAAGGGTTCCACAGCCATAAGTGCTTGTAGCTCAGACACTTTTCTAGCTGAAGTAATTGCCAGAAGCAAGGCTGTTTTCCAAGAGATTAATTTTAACTTTGCTGAAGCTGCAGGCTCAAAGGGGGGTAGCGTGAGCTTTTCCAGTGCAAAGTTAAGGACCCAAGCAGGGGTGTGTGTGCTCTCCTTGGTGGCCTTAAATTGTTTGCCCCTCTCAGGAACTGTTTGATAAGAGGGTGAGCGAACAGAGGTAGCTCAGTGTTGTAATGAGCCGAAATGGCAGAGGCATGGATCTTAATGGAGGAAAAGGATAGGCGTCTGTGGAGTATGTCTGCTAGGTAACCAAGGATTAGAGGTAATGAGGGCAGTGCTGTGTTATCTCCTTTAGACTGACTCCAGGAACAACACCTTTTCCACTTATCAGCACAGGATTTCCCTTGTACTAGGTCTTCTGGCTTCAAGAATGAGGTTCAGCACCTGCTCGTTTAGGCTGGCACTGGGGGAGAATTTAAGGAATAAGCCAGGCTGCAAGATTCATGGTTTGCAGTTGTGGATGCAAGATCTGTCCCCCCTGCTGAGTGAGGAGGGTTGGGATCTGGGGTAGGTGCCAGGGTGGCACCGGTGACAGGCTGCGCAGTAGTGGGTACCAGTGCTGGCGTGGCCAGGCTGGGGCAATCAGGATGGTCCTTGGTCTGTCCTGTCTTATCTTGAGTAATATTCTTGAGAGAAGAGGCAGGGGGGAATGCATAGATTGAGAGTTTTTCCCACTGGAAGGATACTGCCTCCACTTTCCAGGCCCTGCTGGGAGGTGCCCTGGTGCAGAATTTTCTGAGCTGGTGATTGCAGGGGGAGGCAAAGAGGTCCACCTCTGGGGTCCCCCATTTCTGGATTAGGATACTGAAGGTGCTGGGGTCTAATTGCTACTCATGTGGGTCTAGGAGATTTCTGCTTAAGTCGTCTGCCAGAGAGTTTTGTTTGCCTGGCAGGAATTGAGCTTGCAGATGAATCTGCATGTCCAAGGCTGTGTTCCACAGGGCCATGGCTAGCCTGCAGAGTGGTTAAGAGTGAGTTCGCCCCTGCTTGTTGATGTACCACATAACTGTGGTGTTGTCTGTTATTATTAGCAGGGGTCCTGGTGAAAGTAGGGACCTGAAAGCGATCAGAGCATGCTGAACAGCTAGCATGTCTTTTTGGCTGATGTGCAGATGAGTTTGACTTGGGCTCCAGTGGCCCTGAATGCACTTGTTGTCCAGGTGTGCCCCCCAGGCATAGTCTGATGCATCTGTGGTTAGGGTCTGGGCAGCATGGGGGTTGAGTAAAGAGAAATCCCTTGTTGTGGTTGCATGCTGTTGCCCACCAAAGAAACTCTGTCCTTAGACAAAGTATGATAGGTATGATGGTTTCCAGGTCCTAAGAATGTTGGCACCAAAAACAAGTACCATTGAAGTTTCCTCATATGCAGTCTGGCTTATGGAATTAGTAGGATGCAAGAGGCCATGAACCCAAAGGCCTCCAGGATTTTCCTTGTGGATAGCTGGGTTCTGGTGGCCATTTCAGCAAAGTAGTCTGTCAGAAAGGCTTGTTTTTTCTGGAGTAAGGAATGCCATCTGGGATGCTGTTGTCCAAGCTTGCTCCCAGGAATATAATCTTTTGACTGGGGACTAGTTTTTATTTATTTTCGTTGATGGTGTTCCCCAGGAAAGTTAGACGGTTATTTACAAATGTCAGGTGCTACAACAGCTGTTCCTGTCTGCCTGAATCAGGCAATTGTCCACGTATGGGTAAATCTGAATTTTTCTCTGTCTGCAATAAGCAATGGCTGGAGCCAAGCATTTTGTGAATACTCTGGGAGAAGTGGATAAGCCAAAGGGAAGTGCAGAGAACTGATAATGCGTAGATCCTGCCCTGAAACGTAGGTATTTCCTGCATGAGTCCCTTATAGGGATGTGCAGATAGGCTTCTTTTAAGTCTAGGGTGGCTAACCAGGCATCTATGGACATCATAGGAAGAAGCTGCTGAAGGGTGAGCATTTTGAATTTTGGTACCACCAGGAAGATGTTTAGATTGGAAAGATCTAGGATTGGGTGCCAAGTGCCCTCTTTTCTGGGTACCAGGAAAAGTCTGGAATAGAATCCTTGACCTATCTTTTCTGCTGGAACAGGCTGAATTGGCCCTTATGGAGAGCAGGGATTGAACTTGGTTTTGTTCCTCTGCTCACTGGTTTGGAGAAAGGTCTGGGAATCCTTTTGGGAGTGGCAGTGAGTGGAAGTAAAATCTGTACCCCTGGGATACAATGTTGAGGACCCATCGGTCTTTGGTGATGGAGGTCCAGTTTTTTACATGATGGGCAAGTTTCCCTCCTAGGCGCATGAGCATTTGGGCAGAGGTTAGGAGTGGAAAAGAGAAGTCATTGTGAATTCTTTCCATAAGGGGGTGGCTTAGCACTCCCTGTTTTTAAAGTGGAGGCACTCCATTGCTTAGATCTCTGCAAACCCTGAGACTGAAGTCTGGGGGGTCTGTTTCCCCTGGGTCTAGTTTGAGATGGCCTTGAGGGGGCTGGAAAAGACCAATGTTTCGAGGGGCCATGCCTACTGAATCTAAGAGGCTGCACTTGCAAGAAATCTTAGACTGTCTGCATAGATTTAGCCTTTTCTTCCATCTTTTTTAGAACCTCTTCTGCTTTGGTGCTAAACAGATTGTCCTTGTTCAAAGGGGCGTCTAGTAATTTTGATTTGACATGGTCTGGCAAGGTCTGCTCCTTAAGCCAAGCATGCCTTCTCAGTACAGAACCAGTGACTGCTGCCCTGCAAGATGTTTCTGGGGCGTCAGAGCCACATTGCAAAGTATGCTTGCTGACTTGGCTTGCAGAATGCATGAGCTCTTGTAATTCTTTATTTTCTGCACAGTCTGTAAATGTAGCTAATTTTTGCTTAAGTTCCATAATATGTTGCTGGTATTTCAGCATGTGAAACTGGCAATTCAATGCCCTAATGGCGAGAGTTGCAGAGGTGTATACTTTTTTACCCCATCTGTCTAAAGCTTGGGAATCCATGTCCGAAGGGGTGGAATTCTTAGCTGTAGTTGCTTTTATACCTTTAAGCCCCTGGGAAATGACCTCTGGGTCAGCAGTAGGATTTTTGAAAAGAAATTTGTGATAGTCAGGGACTTTGTAGTAGATGTCTGGTTTCCTTGGAGCAGGGGGTAAAGTATCAGTAGTTAGGCTGGATTCCATAAAATCATCCACAACATCCAGAACTGGAGCTATTGCTAAAGATCTATGTTGTGGCAAATCTAGAAATTCTCCGAGTCTCTTGTTGGACTGAGGATAGTCTTGGCATTCCCAGTGGAAATGTTCTCTTAAAGTATGTAGGGTTTCACCAAAAGAAAAACCCACTGGAGGGAAAGCAGAGGGAATGGATTCCTCTGCATCTGAATCCTCATAAGCAGAAAAAAGGCATGTCTTCACATTCAGAGACCTCAGAGTTGTCGGACTCTTGGTCTATTAAAGCTGCTGGGGACAGGTCTCTTTCTCTTAGCAGGAGAAGGCCGACTTTCCCTAATCAGCATATTCAGGTCTGCAATTTTAAGCATTTGATGTTGTGGCAAGGAAGCAGGTGCTTGAGTTTGGGTAGTCATTTTTTAGGCATAGCTCATACTCTTGGCCTTAGAAACTCTGTAGTTTTAGACAGACCTGAAGACGCGAAAGAAGTTGTTGGTTTGTGTCGAATATCAGTAATGTGAAGAACTTCCTCAGAAGCCGGTGCCTGCACAGCAGCTCCAGATCCATCCAAGGTAGAGACATCCGCAGTTTTCGTAGTCAAAGAAGAGTCTCGTTGCATACCGGACTCCAAACGGGTCTCGATAGTGGCCTGCGAATCCATCGAAGTGGGCATCAGGGGCTGCGAAAGTGTCTCACCGAGTACTGGTGAACTGGTGACTAGCTTAACGGGTCGTCAGCAGTTTTGGACCTGTGTGGTCTGTCTCTGTCTTTATCCTTACGTTTTTTTCGGAAGATCGGTAGTTGGATGGCTTACCAAAGCCACTTCAGAATACGGAGATCAAGAGCAAAAGTATTTAGCGACAATAAGGGCCCAGTGACAAATAGTTCGGGTGTTGAACACACCACAAAACCGACAGAGAGGTATATTGTGGTCTGGGCCTAAACAGGTGATGCAGTAAGAATGGAAATCTTGGTGTGGTATTTGCTTCCCACAGGCGAGACAATTGTTAACTTTTTCTGACATCGGTTAGAGGAAGAAAAAAGAATCCCCAACGGGGTACTTAGCTTTAGAAGACTTCAGGAAGATTCAATTCGGAAACAAAAACTCACGTAGCGGCCAACCAGCACTCATGCGAACTGCTTCTCCTTCGGGCTCCTCAGCAAGAAAGACTGATATAAGGGCATTGGCTGCCTGTTTTTATACCCCTGATGACCTGACGTCAGTCTTGGAGCAACAGCAACTGACGCAGAAATACTAAGTCTCTGGTATTTGGGCTGACTGAGAGCTACTTGCAGGCAGATAACCCAAGTGTGATTACTGCAACAATGAAACACAAAGAACATCTTTGCATTCTTCGGGTATAGAGATGGGCCCTTTAGGGGTGAGAGGGAGGTAAAGTTAGCAGTGAACCTATCTGCCAGGATGTTGGCAATATCAGTTGGTTCTGTACATTTAGTGCCATTGTGCTACAACTCAGAGCAGATCTAAGTGTTGCCATTGAGATTCTTGACACAGCTATAGAATGCTTTGTGGTTGTCTTTAGAAACAGTGGCGATTTTGTTTTTGTAACTAGCTTTGGAGGATTTTATGAGGGATCTCACCTTCTTACTGAGGCTGACCATGGAGTTTCTCCAATCATGGGACTTTACTCTTTTTTGCAGCAGTTTCTTTCTTCTGTTGTAGACTTTGTTTATAGCAGAGGACCACCACATTGGCTTCCTTTTTTTGGAGGACAGCATCTTGGTTCTGTTAGGGATAGCACGATCCATGCACTTGTGTAAGTGTTTATAAAGTGCATTTGTGTAGGATTCAGCAGTCATACCTCTATTGTCCGTCTGCATGGGTGTCATGAAGTTTGCCACGTCTGTCTTAAGAAGCATGAAGTTGGCTTTGGAGAAATATTTTACAGCGGTTTCCCTAATGGGGGCAAGATGTGAATGTCTGGGGTGATTAGCTTGTGGTCTGATCTGACCAATGAGGAATTGACCTCTGGTGTGGAGCACCAGTCGCCCAAGCTGGTAATGACAAGGTCTAGGATATTGCTGCCCCTGGTGGGGGTATGGATAAGTTGATCCAAGGCATTGGAATTTATGAATTCCAGAAAACATTGAGCAAAAGAGTCGGTACATGAACAGTTTTCCCAGTTAATGGTGGGATAGTTGAAATCGCCCATTATTAGGGTTTTAGGTTGTACCCTAATATTTTCCAGTGTATCAAGAAATGAAGAGTGGGAATCCTGGGGCATGGTGGGGGATCTATAGCAAGCTACAATTTGGATTGCGGTCTGGCCCAGAGCTAGTTGCACTTGGACAATCTTGGATGCATTATGCTGAGCAACTAGCCTGGAGGTGTGGATATCCTTAATGAATATGGACATGCCTCTGTCTTTACTGTTTCGGTCCAGGTTAGGTGGCCGAAAGGTGTGGTATGAATTATAGCCTGGTAATGCAGGGGTGCTCTCAGGAGCCTTGAATCAGGTCTCTGTCACTGCACAGATGTCAGTGTTCTCCATTTTAAGGAGTGCCTCAAGTGAGTGCATTTTGAGGTTTAGACATCTAACACCGAGTAGCATTACCCTCAGATTTTGCTTGCTTGTACCGGTTACGGTGAATTTGTCATTTGAACCTTGCCTAAAAAAGGCACTATAGGAGTGGCAAGAGCCTTAGCCAGTATCCAGAATCCTAAGGGTGACAGGTGCAGGCCATCTTTGGCAAAGCATCGTGGTCTGTTGATCATGTCATCCTAGGCAGACAGATACTGGATCCCCTTTAGCATGACCCCAGAAGCTTAGCCAATTGTTGAAGTTAATCATTTTGTCCTTGTACTGTGGCATCATTCTGGGTGATGGCAGGATGCTACTCAGGGCTAGGGTCATACCTGCCTGGGCTACAAGATCAGACACAGCTCCTTCATGTCTCTTTTCATGTAGTCCAGAGAGGTACATCTCAGGTCATTCACACCAACACGGACAATGAGTTGTATTTGTACTTGCTGTGGAGTGACCTGAGTGTGTGCATTTTGTGGCGGATCCTGGCACCCAACAAGCAACTGACAGTAACTTTCTCCTTGTTTAACCTGGCGAGTGGAACATCAGTGTGCCTGACTATAGAGTCACCTATGACTAGAGTGTTGGGTACGTTGTTGTGCCTTATGGGCTGTGGTTGGGTGGCACACTAAGTTTGTGGGCTGTGTGTCATTTGGGTTGTGTTGGGGGTGGAGGTTGCTTGTGTTTCTGCTTTGGAGGTCTCTGTTGCTTGGGCAGATTTTTATTGAGAGCCTCCGTGAATGTAGGTGTGTGTTTTGTGTTTCCATGTGTGTGTTTTGGTGGTGTAGGTTTTGAGGGAGTATGTGATGAGTGTGGTGTGGTGCAAGTGTTGACCCTCTCCTCTTGACTGTCTAGTCCAGTCTTGGACAAAGAGAGCTTTGCTTCCAGCTTGGCTATACAAGTGCATCTCTCACAGGTTGTAGTGCTGGGTGGGAAGAGGAGGGGGCTGTCTGTGTACATGAGGCAATTGCTGCATTGTCCCAAGGTGCCCAGATTCATCAGGTAGACAGGAGAAAACACCGGGAGCTGACCCATAGATATGCCTGGATAGGTGCTTATTTATTAAGTACTAAAAACTGTTTTCCTCTAGACAAGTGAGGAAAGTTGAGCGTTGTAATAATTTGTAGCTTATTTAGTGCTTACAATGGGTGTGTGGCTACCAAAATTTGCAGATAACTGCAAACTGGCTGCGATCACTGAATCCCCTAATGACATTGACACCCTTCAGGAAGGTCTTACTGAAACCAGCGACTGGTGCCAAAGTCATGGGCTCAAGTTAAATGTGAAAAAGTGGATCATCATCCCTTTTGGCAAGGGAGATGTCCTTGCAAAGTACCACATTAACAACATCTTAAGTACCCAATCTGTTATAAGAGATCTGGCACATAGGTTAACAGCAACCTCTCCATCGACCAACACGTTTCCACAGTGGTAAGGAAAGCTTTCTACATTGCCCATTTCATCAATAAGGGCATTGCTTCCAGAAAAAAAGAGGTTATAACCTCCCTGTACTCCTCTCTTATTAGACCAATTATAGAGTACAATGCACCCTTTGGTATGTACCCCGCCAGGCACCTCCAACAACTGGGGAAACCTCAGAGGTGCCTTACAAAGAAAATTCAAGGTTTCCAACACCTGTCCTATGCTGATAGATAAGACCCCTGTCACTATACTCTATGTTTTAGAGATTACTCAGGGGTGATCTCTGCAAAGCCCATAGAGCAACCACGGATCCTGCCTTGATTGAAATGCTACACATTAGCAAGACAAATGGTACTCGCTGCACCTGCTCTAGAAACCTCAACGTGAGAAGCAACATTAACAGCACCTGTTGGAGACACAGGTTCACCTCCCAGAGGCTCCCCTTACTCTGGAATATGCTTCCAATCCTGGTAAAATAGAGCCCTTCACTGACCCTTTTCAAGTGTAATCTGGATAATTGGATGGGGAATCACAAATTCACCCATGGAGTTTCACCTGTGCCCCTTCTGGGCATGGGCAGCAGGTGGAGAGTCAGGTCTACAAATAGCACAATTAAAAGAGGGGAAAAAAGTGGTTAGGCTTGTAAGGGCCTCAGGGCTGTTAGCCTAGTAACCTCCTATGATTCTATACAATCAGCTCAGCACACTAATGCATATTGTGCTTGAGATTACATACAAAGCTGAAGAAGCCTTGTGGCTGTCCTTGGCCAGGGTGGCTTTTTTTCCTCATCTATGGCCTTTGTAATTTTAATTAGGTTCCTAAGTTATTGGTTTAATTTAATGACATAATTTGTATCCTGCTGAGTTGTTGCACTTCCTATTTTTTTATAAAAAGCTGCTTCTTTTTGTTATACACCTTACTGATGTTGTAGCAGTTTGTTTTTTTGTTTTGGGGTTTGTCCTTCACTTGTTTCTTCTGGGTACAGCTGCTTCAATACAGTTGCAGACGTGTTGGTATAAGTTAGCAGTGTATGTTTTTGCATTAAGAATAGAGCATTCTGTGTTTGGGAGGGATTTAAAACTTGTCAGAGCATCACTTAGATGCAGGAAGTTTGCCTTGGAGAAGTTTTTAAAATATCAGGGGAGATTTCAGGTTTTAATTTCATTTCAAAGATGGCGGATTTGTGGTTGAACCTGACAAGTGAGGATATTATACTGGGGATGAACATGGCTAACTCATATTAGTGAGGACAAGGTCAAGGATACAGTTTCCCCAGCGAGTACTAGGGTGTTTATGTTAAACACTCAAGGAATTTCTGGGGAGCATGGGTAGCTGACTCAAAGATAGATACCTAACTGCTTTCTTATCCATCCTCAGGCTGCATGTGTTCTGTTAAGTGTGTAAGTGTATGGACAGCTTACCCTACCATGGATACTACAGCTGATAATTCTGTAAATCAGAATGATACATCAAAGTGCTTTAAAAATGCAAATAGATGACAGAATGCTGCTGTTATTCAGGAGACTTTCGGTTACGGCAACAGAGATGGAGGCCTGTCACTCAGTAACCATGAAGCAAAGCAACCAGTCTCGTCTCTCAAAAAGGAGGTGGACAAGTTAAAAAGAACTGTAAAAACTCTGAAAGATAAGGTTAGTGCCTCTGAAATTAATGTATCTTTGATTAAGCAGGAATTGGTTATCCAAAGAGTCAAAGGTGATGATTTAGAAAACAGGACCTGCCAAATCAATATGTGCTTAGCAGGTGTTCCACACATGATAGTGGATAAGGATCTATGCCCATTTTTCAAGCATCTATTCAAGAAACAAATCTGTCTACCCAGTAATCTTAATGGGGCAACTAGAAGAGTACATAGGGCAGACAAAACTGACAAAAAGAAACTGGCACCTAGGTATGTGTTAACTGCCTTACAATCTGTAAGAACAAAGGAATGGGTTGGTATGCTACAGTAAGATAAATAAAGCCGTGTTTTGAGGAAAAATGCACAAATTTTTGGTAAACTTTTCCAAGCACCCGTTTGATAAAAGGAGAGCATCTGGAACATTCCAAAGGCAATTAAATGATTTTGGTTAAGCAACTAGTGTGGGCTACCCAATGCTTTTAATCTCAGAGAAAGGCAGTGAAAGGAGTCATTTTTCATGACTCACAGGAAGTTTTGTAGTTTGCGAAGAGTGTTAAAAACCATCTAGGAAATTGGAGAAAGATGTAGAGATAAAAGAGGGTGGATGGTCAGAATGCAAGGTGGAATAGCAAATCACACACTTTAAGCAACATATACCATTCCACAGTCACCCTCAACACAGCCCTCAACCTCAACATAGCCCTCATTACAAGAAACCTACCAGGAGATATACCTCTCTTGACAATAAGGGACAAAGGTCTGCTAAAGAGGACACTGTTGGGCAATGCTCTTTTCCTCCACTGGAAAACAGAGCACAATCTAGCCAGCCAATCCATGCAAAGGTTAGCAATGAGTCATTGAAAAGGGTTTGCAAAGACTATGGAATCTGCTATTTTGAAGTAAAAGCTAAAAGACAAATACCAAAGGGCTCTTGCTAAGAGCCGTCACTGAATCCTCAGATAACTTAGCCTTCTTGCAGGAAAGTTTGTCCCAAATAACTGCTGCAAAAATCATGAACTGGACTACACTAAATGCCATAAAATGCATTACTGTATCTTTTTGGAAGTCATCTACCCCAGGGGACTGCTACGTTGTCAACACAGCCCTAAGAGTTGACCCAGTTGTTTAGGAATTTAAGAGAACTATGGTTATGTTATTTACCATAACTTTGTATCTGTGTTATCCTACATCTCCATTCATCACCACGGGGTCTAGGATCCAACATCGGATCCGAGCTGGCAACATTCAATAGATGGATCCAAGGCTCTGGCGTCTCCCTCTCCCACAATGTCCTGCTGTCCTCTAATCCCCAGATCACATTTGCTAACATAATCCTGAAGGTACTACTACCATGGCCGAGAGAAAACCACTCCAACTTCCTCCATAAACAAACCAGGTAGGGGATGGTGGGTGGGAAATGTGATGAATGAAGATGTAGGATAATACAGATACAAAGTTATGGTAAGTACATAACTCTATCTGATGTTATCCATGTCTTCATTCATCACCACAAGGTCAGAGTCTCCAGCTACCACACATCCTGGGAGGCCTCAAGGAAGGACATGCCGGAGTACTGTGGAGCCAAAAGAAGCCCTACTCCTAGATGTCAAATCCAGCTTGTAATGGGATATAAAGGTGTGAGGATTAGCCCAAGTGGCAGCAGCACAGATATCATCCATAGAAAGCCTTGTTACAAAGGCTGAAGAATTGCTACTGATCTAGTAGAATGGGCCCTAACGCGACCTGGAACCTCCAGATGGTTCAGGTTGTAGACCAGAGATGGAGCTAGATATCCACTTAGAAATAGTGATCTTATAGAGACTGGAAGGCCATGTCTGCTATCAGAAAAGGCCACAAAAAGCTGCTCTGACTTATGAAAATCTTTAGTCCTATGCAAGTAGAACCTAAGCTGTCGGTAAACATCCAAGGTATGAAGAATCTACTCCTCTCTGTTAGTATAGTTGGGGAAGAATACTGGAACCTGAATTCACTGATTTAGGCTGACTTGGAAGCAACCTTGGGTAAGAAAGATGGGTTCATTCTCAGAGAGGCCCTGGCCTTGTGAAAACACATGTAAGGAGGAGTTAATGGAGAGAGCTTGCAATTCAGGGACCCTCCTGGCTGAAGTGATAGCGACCAGAAAGGCTGTCTTCCATGACAGAAATTTGAGATCACAGGAACTAGCGGGTTCAAAGGGACTCCTAGTCAGAGACTGCAGAACCAGCATGAGGTCCCAGGGAAGCAAAGGGTCTTTAATTGGAGGATGAAACAGAAAGACCTCCTTCATAAAGGCTTTACAAAGCCTAGACAAAAAGGTGAGTTTGGAGCTCTCATGAAAATTGGAAATTGCCACCAACTGAAGCTTAACAGTGGAAAAACTTGCTCACTCTTGGAAAAGGGAAGAAAAGAACAAAAGCGTATCTGAAATGTTAGCAGAAAAGGGATCCAGATTCCTGATCCTGGCCCATATTGACAACCTTTACACTTATTGTTGTACAAAGGTTAGCAATGAGTCATTGAAAAGGGTTTGCAAAGACTATGGAATCTGCTATTTTGAAGTAAAAGCTAAAAGCCAAATTGAGGGAACAGGAGAGCATGGGTAAAGGAGACCTGGAGGCCAATCATGGACTACAGCATCCCTTCTGGTAGAAGGTTTTTGGGAAGCCAAAATGATGCGTTTAATGAGGGCTGTTAGCCTGTACTGTTTAATAATCAATGGAACTGGAGAAACCATGCTGTTAGACAAAGGGTCCAAAGGTTTGGAAGAGGGAGCCCCAACGGATGGGAAATCACATCCTAATGGGGATCCAATATCCACGGTGGATACTTCAGATGAGACCTGATGAAGGGGAACCATGGCTGACATGGCCAGAATGGGGCAATGAGGATAAGGAATGCCCTCAGGCGCAACGCTTTCTGCAAAACCTTGGGTATTAAGGGAACAGGAGAGCATGGGTAAAGGAGACCTGGAGGCCAATCATGGACTACAGCATCCCTTGGTGACTCCCTCTGAGGGGAGAACATGGCAAAATACCCACTGCATTTGTGGTTGATAAGACAGGCAAAAAGGTTGCAGCACGGCTGACCCCAATGGTCGAAAATCTGATTCACTACTGATGGATTGAGGGACCACTTGCGAGGACTCAAACTAAATCTGCTGAGCCTATCAGCCAACATGTTGGAATCTCCAGGTATGTGTATTGCAATAAGGAAGCAGCCACAGGACACAGCCCATTCCCACACTCTTATAGCCTCTCTGCACAACGGTTAAGAACGTGTTCCACCTTGTTTGTTGACATACCAGACAACAGCTATATTGTTTGCCTGAATTGCAATCATCCCTAGAGGGAGGCAGTCCTGGAAGGCTTGCAAAAAAAAAAGAATTACTGGCCTCATCTCTTGAACATTTATGTGCAACTTGGTCTTGACAGGGGACTACATGCTTTGGACAGTCTTCCCCCGAAATTGCCCCACCCCAGGAAGGAGGCGTCCATGGTCACTGTGGCCATTGGGGGAGGGAGACAGAATGGCCTGCCTACAGACAGATCCTGCAACTGAAGCCCCCACTGGAGGTGACATCTGCACACAGGTGTTAGATTTATGGTCATAAACACAGGATGAAGAGGAGGCGACCATTGGACAGCTAACGTGCATCATAACAAACGCATGTGTTATCTGGCCACAGGATAAAGAAGAATAGCTGAGGCCACGGAAACAAGAGCCCGAAGGATCAAAAGAACTGGGGGGGGGGGGGTGCAACAAGTCCAATATTTGTTTGACCTGTTACCGAATCAACTGAATTCTGTGCAGAGGCAAAGTTGCAATCTCCAGCTGACCAAAGAGGGGGAGAACATGCTGAATCACCTGGGTCAACTGATGCCTCGAAGGTGCAGTAAGGAGCCAATCGTCGAGGTACAGAAAGACATGGAACTCTTGCAGATGTAGGTGAACCACTACCACTGCTATGCACTTGGTAAACACCTGGGGGACTGTGGTGAGAACCAAAGGGTAGGGCTTGGAACTGGTAATGATTGGCTCCTAACAGGAAGCGAGGATGTCTCCTGGAACACTTGCACAAAAGGGGCAGAATGGACTGAGCAGTGATATTCAAGAACTTTGATTTCTTTACTGAAAGACTGAGCTCGCTGAAATCGAGAATAAGACATAGGTCCCCCCTATCTTTTTTTGGCACTAAAAAGAAGCGAGAACAAATGCCGGATCCTCATTGTCCTGCTGGAACTTCTTGGATGGCCTTTTTTAGAAGAAGTTGTTGAACTTCTTTGAAGGCCAACTCCCTTTGACTTGCTGGAACATCTGGGAGGTAATGTCTTACTGGAGGGATTTCTGACAAGGGGATGAAATAGCCCCTGGAAATTATATTTAACACCCACTGATCAGAGGTGATGTTTGCCCAAGCTTGTGGGTGTAAGGAAATTTGATTCTCAACTGCCTCAGGGGCAGAGCAGTCGGGCAACGCTTCAGGAGCGCTGATAGGACTGCTTAGAGAAGGGTTCACCTGGAGCCCTGATTTTGCAGAACCCCTGCCTCAAGGACGTTGTCACTCATTGAAACCTCTACCCCTGCCTTTGGAAGAGGATTCATCAGGAGCATCCAGAACGGGAGACTGCGGCTTACGGAATCACATCTTTCTGGTTCCCCACTGGGTCTTCAAGATGGACTTCTGGGGAGCCAAAAGCTTGACCCCTACTGCAGACAGTCTTCCCTTCCTGTTCGCTGTGGGTCAAAGTGTCCTTTACGGAAGGCCCAAAGAGGGTGGAGCCACTGAAGACAGCATTAGTAAACGATGCCTTAAAGGGTTCCATGAACCTGCACAAGCGTAGCCAGTCATGATGCTGTAAGGCAATGCCTTTCCCAGTAGCTTGAAAGGTAGCCTCTGTGGCATTTAACTTGCAAGGAAGGTTAGAGTGGACAGCTTAGGAGACACCTACTTGAGGTTTTCCACCAGCAATAACTCTGCAAGGGAAGTGGAAAGCTCTTGGACCAAATCCCTTTGGAGGCAGACAAAATGTGCCAATTAGTTTGTCACTCTCAGTCCAAAGGAGGCATACACCCACTTCCCAAAATTGTATATCGTTTGGGACTTCCTGTTCAGGGACGAACCGTGGAGCTCTGCTCAGCTAGCTCCTTCTTCGTGGCTGTGGCAAACACAATGGTATCAATTGGTACGCCTTTGCTCCAGAACAAACAGTTCACTGGGGGACAAAGGAATTTGTCAGCCCTCTTTGGAAAAGGCTCCACCATATCTGGTTCCTTCCAGGCCCTGCTGATGATCAGATCCACTAACTCATCAGCACTGGAGGCAGACGGGCACATCACAAAAGCCCTCAGAAATATGGACTCCTCCAAAGACAGGGGTTGGGGAGACCATCCTCCTTTTGTTTCAGGAGTTCAAGGATGTCTCCAAAGGAGACATCATCAGGCAGAGATCTGGGAGACCCGTCTCCTTCCTTGAGGTCTGTATCCTTGGTGAGAGACTCCGTGGGGGAATCCAAGTACCTCCTCTGCCACTTTCTCTTATGATGAACCTCCTCTGCTGGGGGCTCCGGGGAGGACTCGGAAGGGAGGGACTCCCACAGGGAAGGAAACACCCCTGAAAGCTTGAATGGGATGGCTGACCCGGGATAGGATGAGGGGTCTCACCAGCTGAGGTAAAAAGAGGTTGGGTGGGACCTGGAGGTGTGGCAGAAGAAAGTTCAGACCTAGAGAAGGTCCTCTATACCACCTGGAAAGCTGACGAGCTGGAAGCAGGCCCATCTGAGGGAGAAGTCCCCCAGAGAGGAGGAATGTTCCTGGAGACAGCCCCCCCAACTCCCAGTTGATACTGGCCCAGAGCTATCAAAAGCCAAAGAGCCAAGAGGAAGGATCGATCTGAACGAAAGGTACCAGACCCCCCTCCCACACACGGAGCTGGCATCAACCACTCCAGTACAGGGCTCACCCTGGTTCGAGGGTGGAGGAACAGAATAAGCCAGGGAATCCGGTGGGGACAGAAAAGGGCGAATACTCGACCATGCCAGAATCTGGCCACAAACTGTCTGGTCCCTGGAATACAAAGCCAAGGGGTGGAGGGTGAATGAGGAGACCGAGAAACCGGGAGGGGGAGAGGTTCCCCTGGTCGGATGGGCAGGAGACCTAACTCTATCTGGGCTATGAGAAAACTCATCATCCTGTCCATGTCTGAGGGCAGAAGACTCCTGGAAGATCTTGATGAGGAAGAGGAGTGGGTGGACTTGGAAGGAGACCTCCCTGCCCTACTGCCAGGCTCCAGAGAATGGATCTGATGCTTCAGAGCCGACTAAAAACTCTGTTTCAAGGTGAATGGGATGGCAGGCTCCTCCAAGATTATAATCGGATAACAAACCTGACATATCTGAAGACTTAATTGGTTCAGAGGATGGACCTGACAAACTGGTCAGATCTGAGCCTGACCCCAACTTAGTCGGATCCGATGGCCTCTGATCCGGATAGGACCTGGATCTGACAGATTGCTCCATGGTCTCAGATTGCTCCATGGTCTCAGATCTGAAGACCTTGGATCCAAGACAGACTGGGCTGGGATCGGATCTGGAGACTTGGGATCCAACAACCACTGCATCTTGGTGGAAACAGGTTGCAAAGAAGGGTTCTTCCTCTTCGGGTCGGAAGAGGAAGCCTTTGAGAGGGAAATGAAGGGTGCCCCTTGAGCCAGACCCTTTAGAAGTAATTTGTTATGGCACTCCACTAAGGCCCTGTAGTTAAATGCGGCACAAAGGTCGCACTCACCTCAAGCAGTAAACACACTCCTCGTGTGTATCAGAATAAGGCATTTTCCAACCACATGAGAAGCACTTTTTGAACCCAGCAGGTCTATCAGACATGGTAAAAAACTATAAGCACACAAACCAGCACTACAACAACTACCAAAAAACAGATACAGCCCTAGTGGCTGAAAGAGACACACACACACACACAAAACTAGCCTAAACTAAGCTATGGGACGGCAAGGATCAACACTAAAGGGAACAGTAAATAAACTAAACTACCCTAAAACTACAAAAACTACCAAAAACTAAGCTGAAAGAGAGAAAAAAAAAAACAAGCAAAGACATTTACTTAACCAGCCAGAGTCAAAGAACACGTGTCTACACAGAAAACACAGCAAACAAGATCTGGGGATTAGAGGGCAGCAGGGCACTATGGGAAAGGGAGGAGCTAGAGCCTTGGATCCATCTGTTGAATGTTGCTGGCTCAGATCCTATGTTGGATCCCAGACCCTGGGGGGGATGAATGAAGACATAACATCAGATCAGTAAATTAAGTTTTGACAAACAAGTGTCCACTGTCATAAGAAAGTCCTTCTATATTGCACAGCTTATAAACAAAGGGATTATGTCTAGAATTAGGACTGTCACAGAACACCTTTACTCAGCCCTCATTAGGATAGTCATGGAGTATAATGTCCCCTTGGGAGTGTATCTATTTAGACACATGCAACAAATGGACTGCCAACACACATACCTTACTAAAAGGATACAAGGCCTAAAAGTACAGTTGTGTACACTTACCATAAATGTAGAAGTTAGAGTGTATTCACTGTTGCAGTCATCACATTTGGGTTGATTCCCAAAGCTGAGGATGGGTAGAGGTAGTTAAGAAGCATTAGGGCTGGCAATCAGGCCCTGTAAGACTTCTGTGGCAAATCCAGCTCTGGATTTAGAAAAGATAGGTAAGTGGTAATGCAAGTGTGTACAGAGCTCCAGGTTGAAGCTTCCAGGATGTCCCTGGTAGGGACTCCCCTGAGAAATGCTGTAGAGGTTGATGTAGCCCTAGTGGAATGTGTTCTGATCCCCTGTGGGGTAGGTTTCCCATGGTGTTTGTAGCAGAAATGGATGCAGTGTGCTATCCATTTATAAATGGTTTGCTTTGAAATGGCCTTGCCTTTTACCACTGCAGCAAAGCGGACTAGCAGCTGGGCAGATTTTCTGAGAGAGTCCTGTCCAGATAGAACCTAAGCTGCCTGTGTACGTCCAGGGAGTCCAGGATCCTTTCCCCTTTATTCTGGGGATTAGGGGAAAAAGTTGGCAAATGAATGGCTTGATTTAAAGCTACACTAGATACCACCTTGGGCATAAATGATGGGTTGGTCCTGAGGGAAACTCTGTCCACATGGTAGATAATGAAGGGTTCCACAGCCATAAGGGCCTGCAATTCAGACACTCTTCTTGCTGAAGTGATTGCTAGAAGTAAAGCTGTTTTCCATGAGAGGAATTTTAACTCTGCTGTAGCAGCAGGTTCAAAGGAGAGAAGTGTGAGCTTTTCCAATACAAAGTTAAGGTCCCAGGCTGGAGTGGGAGCTCTCCTGGGGGTCTTAAATTTTTGGCTCTTCTCAGGAACTGTTTGACCAGAGGAGGAGAAAAGAGGGGTGTCTCAGTATTATAATGAGCTGAGATGGCTTGAATCTTAATTAAAGA
Source organism: Protopterus annectens (assembly GCF_019279795.1). Lineage (NCBI taxonomy): Eukaryota > Metazoa > Chordata > Ceratodontiformes > Protopteridae > Protopterus > Protopterus annectens. The sequence continues at coordinate 172,299,674 of NC_056738.1, forward strand.
AAAGGATAGGCCTTTATGGAGCATTTCTGTTAAGTAATCTAGTATATGAGGTAAGCTGGGGACAGCTGCATCCATTCCCTGAGACTGGCTCCAGGAACAGTATCTTTTCCACTTTTCTGAATAGGATTTTTCTGAATAGGATTTTCCAGTACTAGGCCTCCTTGCCTCAAGAGTGACATCCAGTACCTGCTTACTGAGGGTAGCTGGTGATGAGTTCAGGGGATGAGCCAGGCTGCTAGGTTCAGGGTTTGCAGCTGAGGGTGCAAAATCTGTCTATCCTGCTGGGACAGCAGGGAAAGGGTCTGAGGCTGGTGCCATAGTGGCACTACTGTCAGACTGTGCAAAAGAGGGTACCAGTGCTGGCATGACCAATCTGGTGCAATCAAGACTGTCCGTGGCTTGTCCTGTTTGATCTTTACTAGAACCTTTGAGAGGAGGGGCAGAGGGGGAAGGCATAGATTGAGAGGCTTTCCCAGGTAAAGGACAGGGCATCCACTTTCCAAGCTTGGTCGTGGGGAGTTCTGGTGCAATATTTGCTCAACTGATAGTTCTGAGGGGAAGCAAAGAGGTCCACCTCTGCTGCACCCCACTTGTTCCTCAAAAGCTTGAATATTTTGGGTTCCAGTTTCCACTCGTGTGGATCTATGATATTTTTGCTTAAGTCTGCCAGTGAATTTAGTTTGCCTGGCAGGAACTGAGCTTGTAGGTGCACTTGGTTGCTCAAGTCTGTGTTCCACAGAGCCATGACTAATCTGCAGAGAGGGTAGGAATGGGTTCCCCCTGCTTGTTTATGTACCACATAACTGTGCTGTTGTCTGTCTTTACCAATAGTTGCCCTGGAAGAATAAGGTCTTTGAAGGCTGTCAGAGCATTCTGTACAGCTAACATTCCTTTTTGCTTGATATGCAGGTGCATTTGCTTTGGGTTCCATTTGCCTTGAATGCATTGTCCTGACATGTGAGCCCCCCATGCATAGTTTGATGCAACTGTTGTTAGGGTTTGGGTGGCAGGGGGTTGAGTGAAAAGGGAGTCTCTTGTGGTAGAAGGCCTCTGCCCACCAAAAGAACTCTGTCCTTAGGGAAGGAATGACAGGAATAATTGTTATCAGGTCCTGAGAATGTTGACTCCAGAGACTTTTTAAGTACCACTGAAGTTTCCTCATATGCAGTCTTGCAAGAGGCCATGAACCCCTAGGGCTTGCAGTATTTTTCTTGCAGATAGCTGGGTTTTGGTGGCCAGTAGATTGAAGTAGTTTGTCAAATAAATTTGTTTTTCTGGAGTGAGGAATGCCATCTGGGAAGTTGTGTTCAAGCTTGCTCCCAGGAATACAATCTGTTGGCTGGGTACCAGATGTGATTTCGTTTCGTTGATGGTGCACCCCAGTGAAGTTAGAAGTCTCTTTACAAATGCCAGTGGCTGTAGTAGCAATTCCTGACTGTCTGCCTGAATCAGACAATCGTCCAAATATGGGCAAATTTGAATTCATCTCTGCCTGCAATATGCAATAGCTGCAGCTAGGCATTTTGTGAATACCCTGGGTGCAGTAGATAAGCCAAAGGGAAGTGCAGAGAGCAGATAGTGCATAGAGCCTGCTCTGTAACGTAGGTATTTCCTGCAAGATTCCCTTATGGGGATGTGCAGATAAGCTTCTTTTAAGTCTAGGGTTGCTAGCCAGGAGTCCTTGGCTAGCAAAGGAAGCAGCTGTTGGAGAGTAAGCATTTGAATCTTGGAATCACCAGAAAGGTGTTGAGAATAGACAGATCCAGGATAGGATGTCAAGAGTTTTCTTTTCTGGGTACCAGAAACAGTCTGCAATAAAAGCCTTGTCACCTTTGTTCTGCTGGGACAGGCTGAAAAGCCTTGATACTGAGAAGAGAAAGTACTTGCTTTTGGGCCTCTCTGCCCACTGGTTTGGGGGGAGGTCTGGCCATCCGCTTGGGGTTGGAAGTGAGTGGAAGTGGAATCTGTATCCCTGGGAAACAATGTTAAGACCCATCTGTCCTGGGTAATGTGCTCCCAGTTTTTGACATGCAGGCAAGTTGCCCTCCTAAAGGTGCATGTACTTGGGCAAGGCTTGGAAGAGTTAAGGATAAGTCAATTGTGAGATTTTACCATAGGATGGAGGCTTACTTCTCCCTGTTTTGGACATGGGAGCACTCCACTGCTTAGATCTCTGCATACCCTGAGACTGTAGTCTTGGTGGTCTGCTGCCCCTGGGGTTGGACTGAGAAGGTCTGGGAGGGACTGGAAAAGACCAGTTTTTAGAAGGCCAATGCCTACTGAATCTATTTGGCTGTACTTGTAAGAAATCTTTAACAGTTTGCATAGATTTAGCTTTTTCCTCCATCCTTTTGAGGACTTCTTCTGCTTTACTGCCAAATAGATGCTCTTGGTTTAATGGTGCCTCTAGTAATTTTGCTTTGACATGGTCTGGCAAGGTTTGTTCCTCAAGCCAAGCACGCCTTCTAAGAACAGACCCAGTGACAGCAGCCTGCAAGATGCTTCTAAGGCATCAAAACCACATTACAAAGTATACTTACCAACTTGGTTAGCAGAATGCATTAACTCTGTAAATCTTTATGTTCTACACAATCAGGAATCAACATAATTTTCTGTTTAATTAGTTCCATAATATGTTGCTGATACTTTAACATATGAAACTGGCAATTTAAAGCCCTGATGGCAAGAGTAGCAGAGGTGTATACCTTCTTACCCCATCTGTCTAAAGCCCTAGGATCCCTGTCTGAAGGGGTCGGATTTTTGGCCGTAGTAGCCTTAATGCTTTTAGGTCCCTGGGAAATGGTCTCTGGATCAGCAGCAGGATTCTTAAAGAGGAATTTGTGGGAGTCAGGTAGTCTATAGTACTTGTCAGGTTTCCTGGCAGCTAAAGGCAAAGTATCAAGAGTAAGGCTGGATTCCAAGAAGACATCATCTACAATTTCCAGAACAGGAGGGATAGCCAGAGGCCTGTGCTGAGGCAAGTTTAAAAATTCCCTGAGTAGCTTTTTGCACTGAGAGTAGTCCTGGCTCTCCCAGCGGAAATTAGAAGTTATGTACCTACCATAACGTTCCATGTTAGTTGTCTTCTCTCGCCTTCTTTCTTGCTGGATGGGTTCGGAGCCGATCCTCGGCTCCGACTCGGCACTTGCTTTAGCGTAGGAACTCCTTTTACCAGCTCGAGGCAACCCTATATCCCATGATGCAAGGCGGAACTACCTCAGATCTCGTTTGGTAGCTAACCTACCCTGCTAAAGACTATCCTAACATAATTAGGAACACAAGATCCTAATAGAAGTCCTCATATGAAGGCTCCGGAGGAAACAACCTAATAGGAACTCTTCAAGATCTGTCCAGGCCAGGGGGAAGGAGGGAGGGGCAAGAAAGAAGGCGAGAAGACAACTAACATGGGACGTTATGGTAGGTACATAACTTCTAAATGTTAAGTTGTCAATCTCGCCTTCATTCTTGCTGGATGGGACCGCGTCCCTAGCACCTGTATCCCGGGTGGCTCAATGGAACAGACTCTTGAGAACTGTGGAACCAAAACTGGCCCTATCTCTGGAGGCCAAGTCCAACTTGTAATGAGAGACAAAGGTATGGGCGAGCCCAAGTAGCTGCTGCACAAATGGTATCAATGGGTAGTCTATCCTGAAAAGCTGCAGAAGTGGATAGACTCCTGGTTGAGTGTGCTTTTGGCTTAGAAGATAGCTGTTTGCCTCTGAGAGAGTACACATAGGAAATAGTGGAAGTCAACCATCTGGATAAGGTCACTTTAGATACTGGAAGACCTATCCTGTTTTCTGCATAGGAGACAAATAATTGGTCCGATTTTCTGAATTGTTTAGTTCTATGCAAATAGTACCTGAGCTGACGATGGACATCCAAAAAATGCAGTTTCTGTTCAGCTCTGTCGGAATAGTTTGGAAAAAAGACTGGTAGGTCTATAGATTGGTTAATGTTGGTTTGAGATACGACTTTGGGGAGAAAGGAAGGGTTAGTTCTTAATGAAACCCTGTCCTTATGAAAAACCAAATAAGGGGAACGAATGCAGAGAGCTTGAATCTCGGAAACCCTTCTTGCAGAAGTGACAGCCAGTAAAAATATAGTTTTCCAGGTCAATAACTTCAAAGAACATGAAGCAGACGGTTCGAAGGGAGGTAGAATCAAGGATGCCAACATTAAGTTTAGATCCCATTGCGGAGGAGGATGCTTTATAGGTGGTTTTAGGAGGAAAACTCCTCTCAGAAAGGCCTTGCATAACCTATGAGACATAATGTTATTGTCATGCAAGCCAACATGATACTTGGAAATAGCAGCCAATTGTACTTTGACTGTGGATGACGAGGATCCTGAATGAAAAACCTCCGCCAGGAAATCTAAAACCAAATGTACAGGAGCAGTAAAGGGGTCAATATTTCTGGAATTTGCCCAAATAAAAAAACGTCGCCACTTGCTAGCATAAACAGTCCTAGTGGACGACTTCAAGGAAGACACTAAAATGTCTCTGACTGAGTCCGAAATCATCGGTAGCCTGGCTAAGGTAGGAAGTGGAGCAACCAAGCAGTGAGGTTGAGAGAATGAATGGCCCGGTGCTGCTGACCCGATTGGTGGATCAAGAGATCCGGAACTGGGTCCAGATGCCAGGGCTGCACCAGAAGATGATGATGCAGAGACGGAAACCAAATTTGTCGTGGCCAATATGGGGCAATGAGGATCAACTTGGCTCTCAAAACGGTGGCTTTCTGAATGACTTGTGGAATCAAGGGAAAAGGAGGAAAAGCGTACAGAAGTCCCCGGGGCCAATCCTGGGTTAGAGAGTCTCTCAGGGGTTGGCCTGGAAGGGGAAAAAGAGTGAAGAAATCGGGGCACTTGTTGTTTTGAGGAGTAGCAAAAAGATCGCAACAAGGAGTGCCCCACTTCAGAAAAATCTGATCCACTACAGATTGATTGAGAGACCACTCGTGAGGCATCAGAATGGATCTGCTCAGCCTGTCCGCTAATAGGTTGGACCTGCCGGGATGTGCTGCTATCAGAAACCGCTGAGAAGAGATCGCCCATTGCCAAAGTCTGAGAGCTTCTCGACATAACGGATAGGACCTGGTCCCGCCCTGTTTGTTGATGTACCAGACTACGGACATGTTGTCCGTTTGTACTGCAATAGTCCCCGTGGGAAGAAAGTCGTTGAGGGCTTGCAACGTTAAAAGCATTGCTCTCATCTCCAGGACATTTATGTGCAGATGGTATTCTATGGGTTGCCACATCCCGTGGACCATCCTGCCCTGATAATGCCCCCCCCACCCGATCAGAGAGGCATCCGTAGTGACTGTGGCAACTGGAGGAGGGGGAATAAAGGGTCGGCCCTGATGTAGAAGAGGGGAAGATATCCACCAGTTCAGATGAGCTCGGCACGACTGTGTTACCAAGACTTCGTGCCTCATCGGGAGACTGTGGTATGACCACTGCGTGAATAGCATCCACTGCAGAAGACGCATGTGGAAGCGAGCCAGTGGTAGAAGGACAATGGCCGCAGCCATAAGACCTAGAACCTTCAGTATAAATCTGGCTTTGATCTTGTTGCTTTGCAATAGAAGCCGAACAAATTTTTGGATGTCCAGAATTCTTTGATCTGTTAGTCTGGCTAACATTTTGACGGTGTTTAATTCTGCGCCTATAAAGGTGATAGATTGGCAAGGCAGCAGAGAAGATTTTTCAAAATTTACTGAAATTCCCAAACTCCTGCAAAGCTGTAGAGTGTAGTCTCTGGACTGAAGAAGCTGACACTTGGTGGTGGCGGAGAGGAGCCAGTCGTCCAAATAGGGAAACACCTGGAATCCTTGACGTCTCAGATGAGCTGTGACCACTGCCATGCATTTGGTAAACACTCTGGGGGCTGAAGTGAGGCCAAAGGGCAGTGCTCTGAATTGGTAATGACTGGTCCCTAGCCGAAAGCAGAGAAACCTCCTGGAGCGTCTGTGAATCTTTATGTGATAGTACGCATCCTGAAGGTCTATAGAGCACATCCAGTTGTCCTTGCCCAGAAAAGGCAGAATGGACTGAAGCGTGACCATCCGGAATCTTGCCTTCTTGACAAATCTGTTTAGATTGCTGAGGTCTAATATTGGTCTCCAATCTCCCGTCCTTTTGGGGACCAAAAAGAATCTCGAGTAGACGCCGGATCCTACCTGGTCTGCCGGCACAGTCTGGACGGCTCTTTATTCCAGGAGCTTTGAAACCTCCTGTTCTGCCAAATCCGTTTGACCGGGTGAGATGTCTGGAAGGGATTGTAGAGGTACGGGAAACCTTTCGAAGGGGATTTTGTAACCCTCGGATATGATCGACTGTACCCACATCTCTTGAGATAGGGATTGCCAGGCTACTGGGTACAGCAAAATCCTTCCCCCGACTGCCTCCAAGGGTGGACAGTCGGGCAACACCTCAGGGGTGCTGAAAGGGCTTCTCAGGAAGAGACTCCCTGTTGCCCTGGTTCTGAGGACCCCCCCCTGCCTCTAGGGCGGCGTCTATTATTGTTACCCCCTCTGCCTCTGGGGGTAAACTGACCACGTGTGTCCAGTGTAGCTCCTTGGGCTTTACAGAACCACATCTTCCCCCCCTTCTGACCCTTGGGGTATGGTCTAGAAGGAGTGGAAAACTGGACTCCAACGGCAGAAAGAGTTTTACCGTCCTGCTCACACCTGGTCAAGGTATCCTTCACCTGAGGTCCGAACAAAGCCAAACCATCAAAGGGGGTATTAGTGAAGGACGCCTTAAAGGGGTCTGCAAAATTACAAAGCCGCATCCAGGCTTGGCGTCTAAGAGCAACTCCTGTGCCTGCGGCCCTGCTCGCTCCATCGGCCGCATAGTATATGAGCCGCATGGAGGAGTTAGATATGGAATTCAGGATAGCAAGCTGCGAGGCAATCTTTTCCTGAGCCCCAGCAGCAGAAGGATCCTGGACTACTTCACCCAGTTCCTTGAGAACATCTCGCTGAAGCCTGGTGAAGTGACAAAGATAATTCAGCGAACGCATAGCAAAGGTCGCTGAAGAAAACATCCGCTTTCCATACCTGTCCATGGTCCTAGAATCCTTTTTAGGAGGATGGACAGGTACTGAAGGATCCACCAGTTCCTTCTTAGTGGCCGCCGCCACCATAGCATCCACAGAGACACCCTTGGAAAGGAACTGTTTGTCCGAAGGGGCCGTGATGAATTTGGATGGTCTCCTGGGGACAGGTTCCACAGAATCTGAGCGCCACGCCTTCCGAGCCACTACCTGCATCAGTGGGTCGAAGGCGGAGACACCCAGGAGGTGGAGGGTCGGGATCCAAAGCCTCCAGGTATACCGACTCATCCTCGGAGGGGTCAATGGAGGCCAATTCCCCTCTGTTTGAGGAGCTCAAGGATGTCTGAAAAGGAGACATCCTCAGAGGGGATCGTGGGAACCCTCCGATTCATCTAAGTCAGTATCAGATCTTGTTCACTCTGGGGAGTCTGTGTGTTTCCTCTTACGCCCTCTTCCGAGGGGTTCCCCTGCAGGATCAGGAGAAACCTCGGAAGAGGAGGAAATTCCCAATGGGGAAACCAGGGGCGAAGGATCCGAGGGCCTGTGAGCAAGAGGCAGGGAAGAGGCGCCTGCAGGCACTGATGAGGGAGGAGCTAGAGGGAAGGACCGTTGACCAGGCTCAGAGGCCAGGACACTCCTCATCACCTCAAAGGCTCCCTCCCCGGGAGGCCGGAATATCCCCGCTCCGAGGAAACAGGAATGCCCGGCTCCACTGAGAGGAAGGCTCGAGGCGATGTCGGCGCCGAGCTTACCAAAGCCGAAGCCCGAGAGGGAGAGCGGGTCGGACAAGGGTCCGATGCCACTAGCACCCTCGGAGCCGACAAGGGAAACCCGACGACCGGATCCCTCCAAGGAAGGTCTCAAGGAGGAGATCGGAGCCGAGGATGACGGAGCCGAAGGATGTATCGGCTCCGGCACCGAAACAGTCGCTGTCCCGAGAAGCTCCGGCTCCGAACTGCGATGTGGAGTCGGAGGAGGAAGTTCAAGGGGTGAGGCTATAGCCGAAGTCTGATGAGACGGGCTATGGAGCATTTGGGCCAGTGCCTGAGACTTCAACAGCCTGCTTACCACCCTCTCCAAGTCGTGGTCAGACAGCCTGGAAGATCTCGAAGATCGGCTCCGATGGCTCCGCTCCGACAAAAGAGGAGACCCCGGAGCCGAGTGGATACTCAGTAAAGAAGGGGACCGAGATCTCTTCCGGGACGGAGCCATCGGAGCCGAAGTCCCCAGAACTCCAGATGGAGCCGAAGGTTTCTCGGCTCTGATGCTGGATAAAGTGTCGGCTCCAGCCAGAGCCGACAAGGCTACAGTAGATAAGGTATCGGAGCCAGCCGGCACCGAACCCACTACCTTCGAGGCAGATACATCGGTTCCAGCCGGAGCCGATCTCGGCTCCGACGGAGCCGGAGCCACCGGAGGAGGCTTAGATACTGAAGCCTGAGCCTTCGGTGGCTTAGAAGGTTTCCCAGACCCTGCCTTCGAGGGAGAACCTTCTGGCTTAAGTAAGCCACGGAGGATAAGTTTGTTCCTCCTTTCCTGCAGGACTCTCTGGCTAAAGGAGTGACACAAAGCACAGGAGTCCTGCAGATGCAAAGGCCCCAGGCAATAAACACAAGAAGTGTGACCGTCTGTCAGAGACATTTTCTGACAGCACGAGTCACACTTCTTGAAGCCTGTGACCTTGCCTTCCCTAGACATATCCTAGGTGGAAGAAACACAGACAAACCCCAACAAACACACAAATTAATCCCCTACACACACACACAGGAAGGGATTAACAACTGGGGTTTAAGGCCTAACTAAACTTTTACACTAAGGTTTAAAAAGAAGTTATAAAAGTTTGAAAAATAAGGGAATAGGGTGGGCTGTAATCACTACAGACTACACTATGACTAAAAAAGGGGAAATAAAAATACTAACTAAGCTTTTTCTTTCTTTTACAAGAAATTCACTTATCTCTGCTGGTAAAGGAGACCTCTATCGCGAAGCGGCAAACGAGATCTGAGGTAGTTCCGCCTTGCATCATGGGATATAGGGTTGCCTCGAGCTGGTAAAAGGAGTTCCTAAGCTAAAGCAAGTGCCGAGTCGGAGCCGAGGATCGGCTCCGAACCCATCCAGCAAGAATGAAGGCGAGACTGACAACTTAACATTGCTCTCTAAGGATATGCAGGGTTTCACCAAAGGATACATCTTCTGGGGGATAAGCACAGGGAATGGAATCCTCTGCACCAGAATCCTCATAGGTAGATAAGGGTATGTCCTGATAATCAGAAGGGTCAGAGTTATCAGACTCCTGATCAGAAGAATCAGAAGGAAAATCAGTTCTAGGACTTTTTGAGAGGGAAGGCAGACTTCCCCTAATTAAAGTAATAAGGTCTTCAGCCATTCTAAACATTTATTTTTGTGGCATGTGGGCCTGAGAATGTGCTTTTTTGGGGTTGGGAGGGTGGCCTAATGGTTAAGGTGTTTGCCTTACAAACACAAGCTGCAGGGTTTGAGTCTCACAAGGGATAATTGGCTAGGCTTAAAATGGCTCACAAGGGCAATTAGCTTAGTACTAATCTATGAACCTATGAACCTTTGGTCGTCTGTTTCCTAGGCGTAATGCGAACTCTAGGCCTGAGAAATTCGGTATTTTTGGTTTGAAATGAAGTTGTCGGTTTAATATGAAAATCGGAAGGCCTGAATACACCCTCAGAAGCCGGTGCCTGCACAGCGGCTCCAGACCCAACCAAGGTAGAGACATCCGCAGGTTCTATAGTTGAAGTATCTCGCGGCATACAGGACTCATAATAGGTCTCAGTAGAGGCCTGCAAATCTGTAGAAGCGGCAGGTATCAGGGGCTGCGAAAGCGCTTCACTGAGTACCGGCAGACTGGCGACTAGCTTAACAGTAGCATCGCCGGCAGTTTTGGACCTATGCGGTCTGTCTCTGTCTTTATCCTTACACTTTTTCAGAAGATCAGTAGTCGGATGGCTTTATCGAAGCCATTTCGGAATACGGAGATCAAGAGCGAAAGAATTTAGAGACAAAAAGAGCCAGACGACGAATAGTTCGGGCGTTGAACAAGGCACAAAGCCGACAAAGAGGGACGTTGTGGTCTGGGCCTAAACAGGTGACGCAGTACAAATGAAAATCTCTGTGAGGTATTTGCTTTCCACAGGCAAGACAATTATTAATTTTTTCTAACATCGGTTAGAGCAAGAAAAAAGGATCCCCAATGGGGTACTTATCTTTTAGAAGACCTCAGGTCTGAAACTCGAAAAACGAAAATTTCAGGAGGTGGCCGACCGGCACTTGCGAACTGCTTCTGCTTTGGGCACCGCACGGCAAGAAAGACTGATGTAATGGTGTCGGGTGCATGTTTTATACCCCTGACGTCATGGAAGAAGCGACAGCATCCGATGCAGAAATCCCAAGACTCTGGTATTCAGGCTGGCTGAGGGCTACCTGCAGGCTGATAACCCAAATGTGATGACTGCAACAGTGAAACACAAAGAACAACATGTTTTGCACAGACTGACTCAAACCCCTGTCACTATGCTGGGTATCATACAGACTGCTAAGAAGTGACCTGTGTATGGCATGCAAGGCATTCTCTAACCAAATACTGATGGATTTACTGCACATCAGCATGTCAAGTGTCATTAGAAATACTAAGTCTTGAGATCTAAACCTCTTCTGGAACATCAAAAGAATAGTTTGTAGGCACAGGTATATCAAGCAGGGCATACCACTGCTCAGGAACAGACTCCTCATTCACATAAAACAAAGCTCACGCCTGTCCAGATTCAAGCGCAACTTGGATCAATGGATGGGAAACAGGCAATTTACCCAAGGACTTCCCCCATTACTACCAATGGACAGACATAGCTCCTAAATGCTTTATCCCAAGCATGTGTCCCTTCAAATTATCTATGGTACTATCCCACTTATTATCATTAGAAGTAATATACAATTATCGACCATGGGATAAGTAAGACTAATCTCTAATCAAATGGGATAGGTTAATTTGAGCAAAGAAAGGAACACTGGGCTTAAAATGGCCCACAAGGGCAGCTAGCCTAGTACTTACTTAAAAACCTATGAATGTTTGAACGTATGACTTGAGGGCAGAGCAAGGAACAGATCTGGAGGGTGGGTGCCAAGATGAGGGTTAACCAGAAAACAAGAGGGAGGCGGCATTCCTTTGATTTTGGCACTTCACATGGACAGCAAAGTACTTCTGCCGGGAAGCTCTGGTTTGAGATTTCTTCAGGTTCCTTGGACTTGGCTGTTGAGCACTGTTGGTCAACTACAGGCTTGGCAAAATTGGACAATAATTTTATAAATTAATGACAGCCTAGCAAAGAAGTATGAGAATTACTTGCACAAATTAGGGCACAATTTCCTGTTTGATACCCAGTGTGCAAATCACCTCCTAGCTTAAACGTCTACATACAAACTTAGTAAATCTATTTGGTGTAACCACTGTTATGGGCACTTGAAATCTGATGATTTCCACAGTTTGCATAATGCAGTATCACATATATACATGCAGCTTTATTTCCTTCTTCATGCTGTGGTGTGGTGGTGGTGTTTTTTATCTTGTCACAGCTTTACATCTCACAAGGTTTGGAGTGTGTCTTAAAACTATTATATGATTATTTCCGTGTCGAAAATGAAAATATGAAGACAGCCATCCCCAACTCAGCAGACAATACTGAACAATAAGCTGGTGTTCCAGATGAGTAAGTGTTTTATGAGAAAGTTCCATACATTAAGCAATGTTATTTAGCATTTCTCCCTGGGCCTCTGTTGAAAATAGGCTCTGTCTCAGTCAGACTTTCCCTGTAAAAAATGTTAAATAAATAATAAATTAAATTTACATTGGTGTTTTTCTGTATGGGGAATTTTGAAAAGTACAGCTGTGTAAGTAAACTTACCATAACATTTATGTTCAAATAACAACTGCTGCGGTAGCCTTAGCTACATGGGTTATATCCTGCCAAGGATATAACAGCAGGTCAGCTTCCAAAGCTTCATGACACCTTTCACATGCTTAAACTGTCTGTCAGCTCAAGCTGAGCTGACTAAAAAAACAAGTTTGGGTGCCAAACCCTTCAGAACTTTCCTGCCAACAGAGAAGGAGGCTGAGTCCTGAAAAGACAATGCCAGGAAGAACAGAAAATAACCACACCCTGGCATAAACAACATACCAAAAAAACAAGGCGGCTGGATGGAAGGGAGTGCTACTGTAGCAGTGACCATTCAAACATCTACTGTTGTGGTATTTTTACTTACACACTATACTATATTCATCATATTGATCACTGCTGCAGTAGCCTTAGCTATATGGGTAGATTGCCCTAGATTATGACACTTGGGAGGTGGAAGGAGAAGAATCTAGGAGCCCCTGGAGAATGGCCCTATCAAAGTCTGATCTAGACCTAAAGAAACAATATGTAGTGCTTTGTAAAAGTATGTACAGTGGACTAAGTTCCCACTTTTAGAATATGTCTAGAATCCTACATTTTCCAAAATGCCACAAATGAATTCAAAGTCCTGGCAGAGTGGCCCTTGACCCTGCCTAGAACAGTTTTGTTCTGGTGACTATAAATGAAAGGTATGTACTCACCATAACAATAGAGCTATGTTGTATGTTTCTGTTCTTCCTTAACGTATGGATCTCAGATTTTATCTCTGATCCAGCCTCAACCATTATCAAGCTTTCCCCCTATCCATAATCCCACGTGTAAGGAACAAGCTATGTCAGATCGAGTTTGCTGCTAAGAAAAAGGGATTTCAAATTTATAATGGTATCATTGGACAAATACCTTAGCACTACATGGCTAATAAGGAGACTGAAAGAGAGAGAAAGACATGACCTTCAGAAGCCAAGCTGAGATCAGCTAGAACCATCTCAGAGTGGAATATAAAATAAGAAAAAATTTGGAGGGGGGATGGTGCCAAGGTAGCTGAGGAAGGATGGAAACAGACAACACAAATCTATTGTTATGGTGAGTACATAACTTTTGTATCTGATCTTGTCTTTTCTGTCCATTCCTCAGCTTATGGAACAGAATCCCCAGCTACCTTCTCACCTAGGGGCCTTATGGAAGGATATTTCAGGGCACACCTGAACAAAAGGAGGCTCTAGATCTGGCCTGCATATCTAATTTATAGCATGAAATAAAGGAATGTACCTTGGACCCAATAGTTGCAGCACATATGTCATCAATTGGAACACTAGAGAAGAAAGCTGTAGCTGAAGCCACATAACTGATGGAATGGGCCTTTGGACTTAAAGGGAGTGGCAGCCTTCTTTCTTGATAAATGAAAGAAATGCACTGTGACAACCAGCAGGAAAGGGCGACTTTGGACACTGATTTTCCCAGTTAGCTACGGAAAAGGAAACAAATAACTGATCAGATTTCATGAAAAATTTCACCCAGTGTAAATAAAAATGCAACTGATGACAGACATCAAGCAAATGCAAAGTACATTCACCTTTCTTTAAAAAGATTTGGGAAGAATACTGGAAGATTAATGGACAGATTTATGGATGCTTCAGAAGCCACCTAAGAAAGAAAAGAGGGCTCATTTCTTAATGGTGCTCTGTCCTTGTGAAAAATCAGGTAAGGAGGTTTTGAGGATAGGACTAGCAGCTCATAAATTCTCCTGGTAGAAGTGATAGTCACCAGAAACAGAATCTTCAGTGATAAAACTTTTAGGTCAATCTTAGTAGCAGGTTTGAATGGAGGCCTAGTCAAAGCTTGCAGAACAATGGTAATACAATACTAATAGCACAAGGAGGGACTGGTTCTCTGAGCAGAGGGCATAGTAAAAAGGTAATAATAACCACACCAGAGCAAAAAACAGTAAAAAATGACAAAACTGCCACTGACCCAATATAAAACAGTACAGATTTATTAAAATCCTTAGCGCTTTGGCTCAAAAAGCCTTCATGTAAAAAAGGCACCCTGGAGGAAAGCCTTGGATAACCTAAGAGGTGCAATTGGCATATGTTTTTCACCTATATGAAACAAAGGCATAGCAGCTAATTGTACCTTGATTGTGGAACAGCTGGCTTCACTTTGGAAGAGATATGTGAAGAAGTCCAAAATTGCTAGAAGAGAGGCTCAGAAAGGATCAATATTCTTTTCAATCACCAAAATGGAAAACCTTCTCCATTTGCTCTTATAAACTCTCCTAGTCGAGGGCGTTTGGGCAGAAGACAAAATGTGGAAAACTGAAGATGAAAACCCTGACTGTCAAACCATCGTTGGAAACTGGAGAAACCATGTGGTCAGTCTGAATGTGTGGGTGAGGCAACCCCAATGTGCAAGTCAAAAGATTTGGATCCAAGCCCAGCATCCATAGCGGGTGAACTAGATGAGGTCAGAGGAAGGGAAACCATACTTGTCGAGGCCATTGAGGGGTTATGAAGACTGTGGCCGTCATTGCAAATGCTTTCCATAGAAACTTAGGAATTAGGGGCATCAGAGGAAAGGCATAAAGGAAACCTGGAGTAAAGAGCTCGTTAGAGCTTCCCTGGGTGGCTCTCCCTCTCAGGGAATTTGAGCTAAGAGCTTGTTATATTTGGTGTTGTGGGGAGAAGCAAAGAGGTCACAACAATGTTGGCCCCATCAACTGAAAATCAACTCTGTTACTAAAGGAATCAGGGACAACTCGTGAGGGAGCAAGACGGATCTGTTCAATCTGTCCGCAAGTAAAGTGATATCCTCAGGATATGTACTGGTATTAGAAACCAGTGAGAGGATATTATCACCCACTGCCACACTCTAATGCCCTCTTGATACAAGGGGTAAAATATGGATCCTCCCCATTAGTTGATGTACCAGATCACTAACATGTTGTCAGTCTGAAATGATATCACACCTGAAGGAACAGTCTCCTGAAAAGTCTGCAAATCTAACAGAACTGCTCTCATCTCCAATATATAGATGTGATAAATGGTCTCTGCTTGAGACCATGTGCCTTGGACTGCCTTTCCTATAAAATGCACCACCCCTTACCCCAGATGAGAAGTGTCCATAGTCACTATTACTTTGGGGGGGGGGGTGAAAGGATGTCCCTGTAAAACATGCAAAGCCTGTAACCACCACTATATGTGATCTCTGCAAATGTTTGTTAGGATCACTAGAAAAGACATGGGTTGTTTTCTGATTGACCACTGAACTGCCAGTCCACTGAAGAACCCACATGAATAATATGGCTACCAATACTATGTGATGGAGGCTGCCATAGAGCCCAGAAGATGAAGAATTAGTCTTTTATTTATTTATTTATTTATTTATTTATTTAACATTTGTTGACCGGGAAAGTCTGACTAGGTTCCACAGATCCTGTTTTCAGTGGAGGCCCGGGGAGAAATGCTCCAGTCTTGCTGGTGAGCTAAGACTTTTTGACCTTCTCGATGAAAGGATGTGATTCTTATTTGATGGAGTTTTGCTATAGGAAGTCTTGTGTCTAAGAATGCTCCAATGAGTAAAAAAGGATGCACTGGTTGTAGCTTGAACTCTTCTAGATTCACTGTAATTCCCATGTCTATGCACAGTTGCAGCAAGTAGTCCCTGGACTGAACTAGTAGAGTCCTGGAAAGGATGACGATGAGCCAGTTGTTCAAGTATGGGAATACTGCTACTACTGCTGTACACTTGGTAAACATGCAGGGGTGGGGGGCTGTGGTGAGACCAAAGGGCGGAGCTCTGAAATAACAACAACCGGCTCCAAGCCATGGGTGAAGGTACTTCTTGGAGTGTCTGTCCATGTTTATGACATAGTATGGCATCCTGAACATCTACGGAGCACATCCAATCATTCTTCCTTGGTAATGGAAAAATAGTTTTAACCATGAACATCTGGAATTCTGTTCACTTCACAAACTTGTTCAAGCAACTTCAGTCCAAAACTGGCCTTAGGTCCTCATTTTTCGATGGCACCAAAATGAATCTTGACTAAGTTCTCGATCCTCTCTGATCTGGAAGGACCCTCCTGAATGACTCAATTCCTTAAAATTTTCTTTATTCTTGAAGCAGCTTCTTCCCTTTGCAAAGATGGTACATTGGGAATTCTTCCCGGGCATGAAGGACGGGTATGGAAAGGAATGAAACAGCTTCTGATTATAAACCTCTACACCCATTTGTCTTAAGAGATGGAGATCCATGTTGCTGGGTGCAGAGATACGCTCCCCCGATTGCCTCCAGAATATGACGGTCAGGCAACTGTTCAGAAATGCTACAAAGGCTTCTCTGAGAAGGGACCCCCAAAGCCTTGGTTTTGCGGACCATCTCTGCCCCTTGTGAAACATCCATTGTAAGATTTTTCCCATCTGCCTAGGGGAGCTCTTTCACCAGAAGTGTTGGATGCAAAGCCCTAGGATTTATGAAACAAAATTATTAGTTATGTACTTACCATAACTTTGTATCTGTGTTGGCCTTTTCTCATTCTGCTTCACTGATGGGTTACAGATCCAACTCTTCAGTCTTCTACAGACTTCAGCTTTTAGGCTCAAGTTCATCCCTTACCCATAATCCTCTGCCCTTAGCTCAACCTCCTCAGATTGTGTTTGATGCCCCTTACAGAAAGAAAAAGGAACCAAGGGCTCAATCTGGAACAGAGGTTTCAAAAAAGGCCTTTCCAGATCCTCTAAAACAAAACATTTTTGGAGGGGGATGGATGGACGGGAAGGTGAAGCAGAATGAGAAAAGGACAACACAGTTCCAAGTTATGGTAAGTACATAACTAATAAATCTGATGTTGCCCTTCTCATTCTGCTTCACTGATGGGTCTGAGTACCCAGCTACATGATTTATTGGGTGGCCTCAAGGAAAGATAAGCCGAAGCACCAATGAGCCAAAGGATGTCCTGCTCCTGGAGACCATGTCCAATGTATAATGGGTCATGAAGGTATGAGATTTAAACCAAGTAGTTGGAACACAAATGTCATTAATAGGAACTCTAGATAAAAAGGCCGCTGATGCAGCTATGGATCTTGCTGAATGGGCTTTTGGAACACTAGGCACCTTCAAACCATTTTTCTCATAAATAAATGATATGCAACTGGTTATCCACTTTGCTATTGCCACTTTAGAAACTGCTCGACCTTTATGGTTAGGCGAGAAAGAGACAGATAACTGATCAGATTTTCTGAATTGTTTTGTTCTATGAAGGTAGAAACGAAACTGTGAACATCCAAGGAATGCAACATGTATTCTCCTTTGTTAGAATAGTTAGGAAAGAACTGAATGCACTGCTTTATGTTAGATTCTTTGGCCACTTTTGGCATGAAAGAAGGATTAGTACAGAGGGAAACACTATCCTTGTGAAAAATAATATAAGGAGGCTTAGACAAAAGAGCCTGCAATTCAGAAACTCTTTTTGCTGAAGTAATGGCCACAAGAACAGCAGACTTCCAGGATAAATATCTCAAGTCACAATCACTAGCCAGTTCAAAAAGTTTTTGAGTCAAACCTTGCAGGATGACCATCAGATCCCATGACGGAGTCAGGTCCTTGATCGGAGGTCTGAGAAAAAAAAAACACCTTTCATAAAAGCTTTACATAACCTGATTGAAGCAATAGCTTCCGAAGGTAATTCTGAATGAAAATTGGATAATGGCAGGTAATTAGAGCTTAATAGTCGCAAAACTACAACCTTCTTTAAATAAAGACTCAAGAAATGAAAGGATTGAAGAAATAGGTGCAGAGAAAGGATCAGTATGGTGATCAGCAGCCCAAATAGTGAATCTTTTCCACTTGCTTTTTTATATTTCTTGGTGAATGCTTTCTGGGAAGCTAGAATGATAGTCTTGACTGGCAAGGAAAAGCTGGACCCTCTGGCAATCATGGGAAGTGGAAAAACCAAGCAGCTAACTTGAGTGAGGGGAGATCCAGGTGGAGTCCTTGAGTGGGGTGAGTGAGGAGGTCTGGTATGGGTTCCAGTATCCATGGAGGATATCTCAGGTGAAAACAGAGGAAGGAGAGCCAAATCTGATGAGACCAAAAAGGAGCAATGAGGATCACAGTGCTCTTTAACCATTTGGCTTTCTGAAGAAATTTTGGGATCAGTGGCTAATATAGTAATGTTGCAATGGGAATTTTTATACATATTGGAACAACCTATTAGTGGTGCTATGAAACTATATTTGAGTTATTTGGATGATATATTTATGGTATGGAAGGATGGAGAGGAAAGTTTATTGCAATACATGGATTATATTAATGTGAATACTGAATTTTTGACCTTCACATACTCCTACCATAAGGATAGCATGGCTTAATTTGGATGTTATGATTGATAAAAATCATGCCTTAGGTAAATACACTTTGCGGGTATATAGAAAACCCACTTACTCAAATATGTTGCGATACTTTACAAGTTCTCACATGTACTGGCAGAAGTGAGCAGCAGTTAAGGGACAGTTGGTGAGGGCGGCTTGGATGATCACCATAAAGTATGATTTCAAGGAAGTGTTTGAAAATCTGTTATGCATGTTTTGTAAAAGAGGATATCCTAGGGTAGTGGTAGAAGAACTTCTAGACGAAATGTCCATGGAAAAGGCAAACTGGACAATTTTATTCTATTTCAAATTTTGGAGATAATCAGGGTATTGTTCAACTGAAAGAGAGATTGAAAACTAATTGTTCCTCTAAAGCCCTTATCAATGCCTTTAACTTGGAGAGCTCTACAATTAGGTGGATATTAAATAAAAATTGGGAAATTTTATGGGAGAGTAATGAATTATATGAGAGGGTGGGTGAAAACCCTATCATTATATATAACAGAGGATGAAAGACGTATTGCAAAGGAGGGGTAAAGTATGGGCTGATAATCCAAGAATGTATAAATGTGGGAAACGCAACATGTGTAAATTCATCTTGGACTGTAACAGGGTTGCCATTAATGGAGTGGAAATATCTATCCAGGATAAGTATAATCGTGATACAATGGTTGTGATTTATTGGGCCCTATGCCAATTTCGTGAAGCTTTTTATGTAGGGAAAAAGAGCATAAGCTCCATGCCTTGTTTAGGCATACTGAAGAGCATCGAGACCATGAGTTTACGTTTTCAGTTTTGGATAAGGTATAAAAGAACACACGGGGTGGACCTTGGTCTACACTGTTAGAAAAGCAGGAGTTATTTTGGCAGGTGAAATTAAATTCAAATAAATGCTCAAGCCTGTATGATAACATAACTATTGCCCCCTTTTAAAATTAAAAGCTTTGATTAATAGGAAAATTATGGTGAAAATGATAAAATAGTACTTTAGAGGTAATATTAGATGTGGTCATGCTTTATCTACGATCCATTAATATTAATATTTTTATTTGGAGGCAATGTTTTAGGAACTTTTTTTAGATGTTCTTAGGTCTAAATAAATGAGAAGTAGCTTATATTTAATAAAATATAACAACGATTTTTTTTTTTAAGTCATGTAGTATTGATGCTTAAAGTACGGTATGTGGATTTCTGATGCGAGTTGCATAACCTTTATTTTGAATGGGATCAAGTATCTGTTTTATAAATTAAGTCATATGATGTACTTTGAACGGGTCATATGATCATTTACTATTTAAATGTGGTTTATGAGGGTATCTATGTATCTGAAGAAGTTTTACTGAAGTTAAAATGAAGCCGCTTATACGTGGAATAAACTCGTTTGTTTTTATTTGTGGAGTGATTTCTTCAGCCTGAATATTCGGAGCCTTGCGATTTGTGTTTTTAAGCTTTTAAGAAAAATAAGTTGAAATAACCACTTACCTGCTTGGAGCACTAGAATTACATTTGGACCGACTGGCGGCAAATGAGATTCTGAAGAGGATGAGCTAAGGGCAGAGAATTATGGGTAAGGGAAGAGCTCGAGGCTGAAATCTGCAGAAGGCAGTTGAGTTGGATCAGAGGATCAGATTCATAACACATCAGTGAAGCAGAATGAGAAGGACCACATCAGATTTCTCTTTTCACCGTTCTAGTTTATGGATAAGGTCCTTTGAAGGGTAAAGACTTTATTTCTAAGGCAGATAGGGATTTGTCATCCTTTTCACTTTAAGACAGTGTCTTTCACTTTAGGACCAAACAAGATTGAGACATCAAATGGGACATTGACAAAACAATATACTGAAATGCTCCACAAAATTGCACAGCCCCATCCAGGTGTGTCTTCTTAAGGAAATACCCAAGCCAGCTGCTCCAGTTGCACCCACTGTGGCATTAGAGATAAGGCACATAGAGGCATTAGACAGTAACTGTAGGGTAGCCAACTGTAAATCAATGGATTTTCTCTGAATTGCAGTAGTCAAGATCCATGAAAAAGAATTGAGGATTTCCTTTATCACATCTCTCTGGAAACAAGGGAACTGTGCCAAGTAATTAAGTGCTCTCTCTAAAAAAGTAGATGGGGTGTAGACATGCTTCCTGAACCTGTCCAATGCACATGACTCTGTTGGGTGGATGGACAGAGAAGTTTTCTTCTGCAAACTGCTTCTTACTGGCTGTAGCCATTACCATAGAATTTACTGCGGGACCCCTGCTCCAATGGGGACGGTCTTTGTGTACAACCAGAAATTTGTCAGGCTTTATGGGAACAGGTTTAACTGTGCATGGTTCCTTCCATGTCCAGAAGAACAGGTTGATCATCTAATCAGCTGGGGGGAACCAACCAAGAAGTGTATGATCAGAACCGAAAGTCTCAAGAAAAACTGATTCTTCCAGAGAAAGCAGTTGGGAGGACCACCTCCCTTTCTGTCTAAGTTTGAAAATCTCTCTAAACAAGATGTCCTCAATGGAGGATCAGATAGAACCTTCTCCCTCATCAAAATCGGTCTCAGTGGTCAGGGACTGAACTGTTTCCTGCAAACATCCTCTGTGGGGTGCTCAGGGAAGGACTCAATCAGATTTTGTCTCCCTTAGGATAACAGACTAGAGGATCTCAGGGACTGGCTGCTCCAATGGGGCCAGAAGACAAGGCTGTGGACCCTAGGAATTCCTTTGGGGGAAGAGTTGGATCTGTCTCCAAAATGGAAGACTTTTCTCTAGGTTCAGAAAGTATCTCTTGAAAGCCTTGAACACTGAGCTTGACACAGATCTAGGAAGCACTGCTGTCAAAGCCAAAACTCTTGAAGGCAGCTGAACCGTAGAAGCCTTTTGGCTAGAATTAGAGGTTGTCACCAGAGACAAACTATCAAGTGCTCATGCCCCTATAGGAAGGAAAGGATCCGATCCCACAATGTCAGACACAGGGCCGATGTTTTAGCCAGGAGTCGACTTCATCAGAGAATTCATTGTAGTGAAGGAAATATGAAGCCTCAGCTCCAATGCAGATTTGCCCTGGCAAGAGTTGGATACAGGAGCTCTGATCCAAGAGGTCAGAGTGGAGAAGGTGGCATTAACAAATGAGGGGAAGAAAGTGTTCTTCCAGATCTGATTGTAGATGCAGCCAGAAGTAGCCCCAGTTGAATTTTGGTCCGAAGGAAATGCCTCATCATCCTATCAATGTCTGTTTCAGTGAGACTCCATGAAAATACCTGACCTCAGACATGAAGTAGAATGAGGAGGTCTCAAAGGATAATGTGGTCTATCCTGCAGGATTCAAGACTGGAGCCTGGGGAAGACATTATTCAAGGAAAACCTGGGCAGGGTTAGGAATCTGATAATTATCAGATCTGAAGAGCACTGGCCTTAAAGGTCTGGAGATCTTAAGTCAGCAGGACAGATGAGGGTGTTGTATCTGTGGATATCTTCTTTGTAGAGTTTGATTTTTCTTTATCTTTCTCCTTTTCCATTTTTGTGTATTTGTCTTTAAATTTATCAGGCATTTTTGATGAAAAAGGAGAAGCAGCAGCATCAGCTGTACGAGACTCTTGAAAATCATTCTGTTCCATCTCACTTTGATGTTTTTGTTAACCAAAAGCCTTGCAGATTGCAGCAAATGCACATCTCATGTGTGCCTAAATTAGGTAGTTTGTGGGAACAAGCCACACACATTTAAACCCTGGAGGGCTTATCAGCCATCCTATCCATCCAAAGAAAACAAAGCAGAAGAGATGAGAAAATTTAAAAGGCCAAAAATTCCAAACTGTTAGGAGACAAAGAGTTAGAAGGTCACACTGAAAAACCAATCAGTAAAAACTAAATGAAAACTCCAGCCAACAAACGCAAAAGTCATGGGAAATCAGAATCACCATACAGCTGAAACACCTGATGTTCATAAGGGTCATTTGCATATATCCAATGTGCCTCTGTTACAGGAGGTTTGGGAGGTCACTCATTGGAAGTTCTAGCTTGGCTGGAGTTTTCATTTAGCTTTTACTGATTGGTTTTACAGTGTGACCTTCTAACTCTTTGTTTTAATTTGTTAGTTGGGATATTTTGCAGTCACCCTAATGATAATGGACATCAGCTGGGTATAACAACCCTGTGTTTCTTATCCTTAAACACTTTGCTTGCGCTATGCTGACAAAGTCATAACAAGGCTGAAATATGCATATCCATAGCTAGTGGGTTTTGGCTTTATTGGCCTGAAATCGTCCATTAAAACGACTTCAAATTATTAGGAGACAGAATCTACAATTCAAATACTACTATTGTTTTAAACTTTATGTAAGAGATAAAAGGAAGGGGGACCTGGAGCGTAAAAGCTAAGAGGTAGAGATCCAAAAAGATAAAGTACTTAATAAATTTTTCTTTTTATGCAAAAAAACTATTTCTGACACTACTGAGCACCAAAGACCTGTCAAGCACCAACAGCAGCAAATGAGATTTGAGGTAGCTCGTTCCTTACACAACGGATTATGGGTAGGGGAAGGAGACTAAGCACCGGATCCACAGCTTAAAAAGGTTAGAGGCCAGATCTGAGATCCATACACTGAGGAATGGAAGGAAAAGACATAATCAAATCAAAAGGCATTAACCTCAGATAACCATTTGGAAATGGTCTGTTTTGATACAAGTTGTCCCTTCTAACAATTGACCCAAAGATCTGTTAAGATTTAGTTCTGTCAAGAAATTACCTGAGTTGTCAGTGGACATCCAAGGTAAGGAGTATCCTTTCTCCCTCATTTTTAGGATCAGTAAAGAAAATGGGGGACTGTATAGTTTGGCTTAAAGTAAACTCAGACATCACTTCAGGCATAAAAGACAGATTAGTTATTAAAGAAACCCTGTCTCTGTGGAAAATGAGATAGGATTGGCTCATAATAAGAGATTGAAACTCAAGAGACTCTTCTTACAGAGATTCAGAGCAATCAATAAAATTGTTTTCCATGTTAAGAACTTCAAGTCAGCCAGATTACCGGGTTCAAAAGGAGCGACTATTAGCTTCTCTAATGCAAAATTAAGACCTGAAAAAGGGGCCACTAGTTTTCTTGGAGACCACTTCAGTAAAACCCTTTTTTAAAGCATTTTGACATAAGAATGTCTTGAAACAGAAGCTTTCATGGGCAGACATGCTGAAATGGCCAATACATTAACTTTAATAGAAGTATAAAAAGGCCATATGATAGCAACCCACACAAATATTGTAAAACTAGAGAACATGTCCTGAACAGGTGCTGGTTATGTTGTTGGTACCGACTAAAAAACCTTTTCCATTTGCTAACATATGATTTTCTAGTAGCAACATTTCTTGCTTTTATTAGTATCTGCTGTACATCCTCAGTAAACAGGTGACTAAAGGGAATAATGATCTTATCATCCAGACAGCCAGTTAAAGTTGATTGTGGGTGGAGTGTATCAAATACCCCTGAACTTGTGCGAGTAGATTGTAGATCCATTCTATGACGAAGCTTGTGGTAATTGCCCTCAACCATTTCCAACAGAAGGAAGAACCACTGTTGCCTAGGCCAGAAAGGAAGTCACCACAATAACCTTGAGGGATTCCTACTGAATCTTCAGAAGTACCCTAGTGGAATGGGGAGATAAGCATACAGGAACATTCCTGTCCAAGGGAAAGAAAAGACATCTGTCTTCCAAGCCTTCTTACATGGCGTCCTGGAGTAGAATCTTGGTGGCCAATTATTTAGACAGGAGGCAAATGGGTCTACTAGAGGAACTCCTCACAAATGGATTATTTCTTGGTAGTCCCCCAGATGTAATTTGCATACATGAGGGTCTGCCCTGTCCTGCTCAGACTGTCTGCCAGACAATATTCCTCTGATGGAATGAAGGATATCCGTTGAGTAATACTGTGCTGCGAAGCTATATGCCAAGCTAACACAGATAAATTGCAAGGGGGGTACTACCTGGCTCACCCCATGCCTATAGATGTACCACATAAGTGTGGTATTGTCTGGAACAACTTGAAGATGTCTTGGGGAACAATCCTGATTCAGACAGTTGAGTGCCTTTATCACAGCAAGCATTTATTCTTGGTATTCTAACTACTTTGCCCTATTATCCTTCCTGAAACTGTTCCTTAAGCAAAGTCAGAGGCATCTCGAATGACTGACTACTTTGGAACAGAGTGGGAGAAGGGGAAAACTTAATTTAAGCATCACTACCAAGCAATTTCTCTAATGTCAAAACCCATCGCTAGGATTTGAAAAGATAAGGGATGTTGATTCTGGGACCAAACAGACTTCAGATACCACTGTATCTTTCTCATGTGGAGTCTTGCCAGGATTATCAGGAGAATCGTTGATGCCATAAAACCCAAAATACTGAGGTAATTCCTCACAGTGACCAAAGTCTGAGTGGAAAGCCTTAGAAATAGATCTAGTTATAGATCTATTTTTTTCCTGTGGTAGAAAAGCGCTTTAAACTGAGGTGTCCAGCTGACATCCTATGAACATAATCTTGTGTGAAGGAATAAAAAGGAGTTTTGAATGTTCTTTTTGATCCCAGTTTGTGTATTAAGATCTCTCACCCAAGTGAGAAATTTCTAAAACTTTGAAAAAAACTTGTTTATCTTTGCAGAGTCACCTAAATATGTAAAAAGGGAAAAATATACCCTGTAGCCTCCTACAAGCTATAAATGGAGCCAGACACTTTGCAAACATTCTTGGTGCAGTGGACAGTCCAGTCAGACAGAGAACTGATAATGTGATCCAGACAAAGAACCTTAAGAAACACCTGAAGTCTGGACGAAAAGGAAAGTGATGACAAGCATATTTTAAAAGAAATGTTACCAGGAAACTAGAATGAGGAAGAAGAGGTAACTCACTATGATGTGACATCATTTTGAAGTTAGGCTCTAGCACAAATAGGTCTAAGAAGGAAAGATCCAGAACTGGTCTCAAAGCATCATCTTTCTTTGGCAATAAAAAAAAAATCCTTAAATAAAAACCTTTCCCATTACTCCTTGGAACAGCATGTAAAGATGGACAGGTGGAAACAAGGGAGACTGGTCTTGGTGAATGCACAATAACCCCCCAGGCAATGAAGATTACCTTGTTACTGACACACATAACCTTGATGAATGATCTTCAGAATCCATTTGTCTGAAACTATCTATTGCCAAAGAGAAAAGTGGATATTCAGATCTTATGGAATGGAAAAGGGACTACAAGGGTGGTACAAGGGAACAAGATCCCTTAAAAATCAAATCGAATAGTTGGACCATTCTTCGTTATGGAGTTCCTTAATTCTCTAAGAAACACCCTTGCCATTTTGCCAAAACTGGATGAGGGATACAGACTCCCTTAGAAAAATTGAAAAGGAGAACAGAAAAATATAACAAAACTACTTCAAACTTAAAAATAAATTCACCACTGTGTAAGCGTAGTTCCATAAAAAACAGGAGTCAGATTAGCGCTTTCATTCCTTTACTATTGGAACTTCTTCAGAAACATTTGTTTTAAAAATCAGACCAGTTAAATACTGTCAAACTGATGACATCACATTATCACTGAAACTTTGAACAAATAATTACAGAAATAATACCATAAAAACATGAGAAATAGAAAAAATAAATGAAAACTTCTTCATTAGAAAATATATGATGTGTCACTATACAGAACTGAAAATACAACAGTTCTACATTCAATGTTGGAAATAATGTCTTATACATATTTATATTTCAATAAACTTTTAATGGAAATGGTTTTGTTCAAACCTGGATTGACATCAGCCCTAAGAAGGACCTGCCATTTCAATTCTAGCATTTCCAGGTAATTATCACTTGAATCAACAAACCTGCTAGTATCCACCTGTTGCAAAACTAAAAAATAGAACGTGAAAACATTCACAACTTAAACTATGTCTTGCAAAGCATTATTTGAATCCTTGTTTTTAATGGCTCTCTCCCATTCGATCTTTAAGGGCCCTGGTAGTCTTTCCTACATAGAAATTGTAACAGGACCCACAAACAGTCAAATAAACAATACCTATACTTTGGCAATCACATTTGTGTTGAGATTCAAACAAAAACTTACAACGTTTGAGCACAAATGTACTTTCATAACAAATGAACCTATATAATCTACACCCTTCACAAGGAAATATGCCTAAAGGTGAGGTACTTCTTGCTCCATAATTGTCATTACCTTTTTCGAATAAAAATTTTAGATTTGACATCCTCTTGTAAATAAATTTGTTCTCCATACCCACCACCTCACTTAAATCCCTATTACCTAAAATTACTTTCCAATTGTCTTTGATAACATTTTTAAGCTGTTCCCCATCTACACTCATGGGAATTTGAAAAGCTACAACTTTTTTTGCCATCACAGCTATCAATTTCATTAGGGGACAGAGCACTTAGGGAAAACCTAAGAGTTTCTGCAGTACCAGAGAAGCTGGGAGGAACAGACTGTAGTAATTTTATGAAAGCATAAATAAGCAACTTGACTGGTACTCCACAACAGTTGTTGTTAATTGAAAGGGTGCATTATGTGTATGCTCCAAAGCTGGTTAAAAAAAAAAAAACTAGACCTTTAATAGAAAAGAGACAATCCTAGTAACAGAAGGAGTTGATTCTGACAAAACTGTGGCAAAAGAACAAAGTACTAAAAGGGGGAGACAGCAGAGTGTTTGCGGAGAATGATTATTCTCATTGTATACTATGCAAACAGTTGTAAATTTACATCACTATTCAGGGAATGTTGAGAAGTAGGCATGAGATTCAAACTGTTGTACCCAGCTATCTTCAAAATATTTTTCCCTGGAGGGACAAAATAATAATTTGAAGTACAGGCTAAGGAAGAGATACAAAAGTTAGCCCAAGAAAAAGTGAGCTGTGAAACCAAAGAAGATTATGTTTCTTGTTTTCTGGTAATAAAGACAACAAAAAGACTGTGCCAGTGAAACCTTTTCCAATGTTTCACCAGAAAACGTTGAGAAAAGGAAAAAAGCACTAGAGTCTACTAGAAGAATCAATAGTACATTGGAGATGAAACAGTGACAGGATTTAGGAAAGGGTGATAAACAGGAATAAAACCTGTAACTTGGAAATTGAGAAATGTGGGATTATAAAGCAATAACTATATTTGTGAAATATGACAGAACAAAAAAAAATGGAAATATTGGACTTTTTTAGACTATGTTAAACTTGTTGGGGACTCAAAGTATATGCCGTACTTCATGTCATTAATGTTCAGAAAAATACTTAGGAGAGCAGAAGAAAAGGGAGAAAGTTAACTCTAAGTAAAACAAAACTTTTTTCTTAATGGTATATTTTTATAGTGCATGATTTTCTTTGCATGCTATAAAATAAAGTTTTCTCAGTTATGTACAAGTATAATGGGGATACTAAAGTAAACAGGTGCTCCTCTTTTTTTCTATCACTTTTCTTCTTTTTTTCCCTTTTTCAGTTTTAAGAAATGTAGGCAATGCAATGTAACAAATAAAACCATGCGTTTTCTTATTCTTGCATAGAGGAATTGCTGGATTAAGGGCCTTAGCTTGATCTCATAAAACGTTTTAAGCAAGTAAATGAAAAAAAATACTGAATAATATAAGGCTTTTTTCTAGTAAATAAATATATGCTTAGTAGCAATTTTATAACTGGTCCTCATGTCTCTAGGAGACACTGTGATAAAGAGAAATAGTTAAGAAATAATGCTCTCTGAAAACATTCAAGTGTTTAGTCAGCTGGGAGAGCTATAAAACCAGACAGCACTTAGTAGAAGCACAGGCTGCACCACACATCTTAGCATGGTTAGCCTTTCTTTTAGGTTAACTCAAGTCTGCAAGGCTGTCAGTTTTGGAACATTTGTTCCTATCAGGAGGGTAAAACTTCAACATTTAAGGGTGCACATAGTTTTGTGTGTTATTATTAAAAGGTTTAGTGGGGTACTGGGGTGTTTTTGAGTGCTTTCAATAAAACAAAAATTTTGTAAGATGTGACACAGGCTCAAATGGATATGACAAGAAGCAACTATATAAAAGATCAACCTACCAAGCAGTGTATACATGTAAAACAAAAGCTGGAACTAGACATTTAACAAAAAAAAAACATCATACATAAAAGGTGGGAATAATAACATTTTAATACAATAATGCTTTCTGTAATGTCTTTAAATGTCAATGGTCTCACAGATAAATACAAAAAAGAAAGAATAGTGAACTATATACAAAATGTAGAGAGCAAATAGCTATACTATAGGAGACACACTTAGAAAGAACTGAATTTATTTATTTATTTAACATTTGTTAACCGGGAAAGTCCAACTTGGAATGAAGCCAATTTTCAGTGGAGGCCCAGGGAGAAATGCTCCAGATGCATGTCTTTGAACATGGGAGAAAACCAGAGCACCTGGAGGAATCCCACACGAACACAGGGAGGACATACAGACTCCGCACAGAAGGCATCCAGCCAAGAATCAAACCGGAGAACCTCTTGCTGTGAGATGACAATGCTACTGCTGCACCACTGCGCCGTCCAAAACAACTGAAAATATGATATGAAAATATGAAAATATTATGAAAAACTGAACATATGAATTTGATAAAGAAAGGTTTTCATGACTGTTATTCAGCAGAACACCTGGGACAGAGGAAAACAGGATTACTTATATTAATTGCAAGAACTGCTGCAATAGTAATACAAGAGGATAATAATAGAACATTTGTAGTACTGAGGGGCTACTGGCAAGGGAGGAGCATTACAATGGCATGTATTTATATTTTAACTAGAACTGCTATAGGCAGGGATTTGATTTGCAGCAGTGAAAATATGTCTGGGGGTCCCAAAATGGAAATTATAATAAAAGAGGGTACGTTTTTGCAGAAATTTTTGAAAATATTTGGCATGGAAGACATGAATTCAGTACTAGGAGTTCAGAGTGAAGTTACATATTATTCCCCAAGATACAAAAATTGGGCTAGGCTATATAGAATTTACATTTCACTGGAACATGTGCATTTAATTGAAGGTCTTGACACGTACTCAATAACTGTTTCAGTTCATGCACCAATAATAACTAAAATAAAAACACATGGTAATGAAATAAAAATGAGACATTGGTGCTTTCCCACCTGTTGAAAAGAAAGGAATTTAAGGAATGGGTAGTGGAAATTATTCAGGAGCTTTTAGAGAAGACAGAAATTTCTTCTAAAAAAAATATACCTTTCCTGTAACTAGTGTAGTCCAGATTTAGATTTGCTGTATCCAGGACTGTATGTAAGCTTCTGACCCCCCCCCCAAGCTTTCTGTGTTGGAGGGAAGCCTTCTAGCTTATCAGTGGGAGTGGTAAGCACTAGGTAACCTATCAACCACATAAGGAGTGGTTCTGGCCCAGAAATTGTAGTTATTGGCCGTTTGGGCAGTTTTTCCATCTCTCTCAACTTTCTGATTTAAAAGCCCGCATTTGCACTTGTTTCCCCCCTTTCCTGTAACTAGTTTAGTCCAGATACAGATTCTTAGTTTTAGCACTTGAATTTGCTTACTTGTGATCAGCACTTGTTCAGAACTTATAAGCACTAAATAACCTACTAATTACTACAGCACTCAACCTTCCTCATTACCTAGAGGAAAACAGTTTTGGTACTTATTTCCTCACTTGCTTAGAGGAAAACAGCTCTTGCACTCACTTTTCCTCACTTATCTAGAGGAAAATAGTTTTTTATTCAGGCATGTCCAAGGGTCAGCTCCCAGTGTTCTCTCCTGTCTATCTAATGAATCTGGGCATCTTGGTGCAATGTAGAAATTGCCTCATGTACACAGACAACCCTCTCCTCCTACCACCGAACACTACAACCTGTAAGAGATGCACTTATCTAGCCAAACTGGAGGTAAAGCTCTCTCCAATCAAGACTGAACTTGATAGTCAAGAGGAGAAGGTAAACACTTGCACCACAACACACTCATCACATAGTCTCACTAAATTCTACACCACCAAAATCCACACACAGAAACACAAAAACATTCGCAGAGGCTCCCAATAATAATCTGCTCAAGCAACAGAGACCTCCAAAGCAGAAATGCAAGCAACCTCCACCCGCCAACACAACCCAAATGACACATAGCCTGCAGACTCAGTGTGCCACTCAACCACAGCCAATAAGGCAAAACAACGTACTCAACACACTTGTCATAGGCGACTCTATAGTCAGACTGATGTCCCACTCACCAGGCTAAACAAGGAAAAGGTTACTGTCAGCTGCCTGTCGGGTGCCAGGATCCACCACATAACCCATGCACTCAGATCACTCCAAAGTAAAATATGACTCTGTCATTGTCCATGTTCGTGTTAACAACCTGAGACTTACCTCCCTGGACTACATGAAAAGAGACATGGAAGAGCTCTCCGATCTTGTAGCCCAGGCAGGTATGACCCTAGCCCTGAGTAGCATTCTGCCATCACCCAGAATGATGCCGCAGTACAAGGACAAAATGACTGACTTCAACAATTGGATAAGCTTCTGGTGTCATTCTAAAGGGATACAGTATCTGTCTGTCTGGGATGACATGGTCGACAGACCACGATGCTTTGCCAGAGATGGCCTGCACCTGTCACCACTGGGATTCCGGATACTAAGCTTGTCGCCCCTATAGTGCCTTTTTTAGGCAAGGTTCAAATGACAAATTCAC
This sequence comes from Protopterus annectens, assembly GCF_019279795.1. Classification (NCBI taxonomy): domain Eukaryota; kingdom Metazoa; phylum Chordata; order Ceratodontiformes; family Protopteridae; genus Protopterus; species Protopterus annectens. The sequence goes on from NC_056738.1 coordinate 172,330,706, forward strand.
CACCGTAACAGGAACAGGCAAGCAAAAACTGAGGTTGATGTTACTCAATGCTAGAAGTCTAAATCTCAAAATGCACTCACTCGAGGTACTCCTTAAAATGGAGAACATCAATATCTGTGCAGTGACTGAGGCCTGGTTCAAGGCTCCAGAGAACACCCCTGCACTACCAGGCTATAACTCATACCACACTTTTCGGCCATGTAACCTGGACCGGAACACCAAAGGCAGACGTGTGTCCATATTCATTAAGGATATCCACACCTCCAGGCTAGTTGCTCAGCATAATACAGCCAAGGTTATTCAAGTGCAACTAACTCTGGGCAAAACTGCAATCCAAATTGTAGCTTGCTACAGATCACCCACCATGCCCCAGGATTCCCACTCCTCTTTTCTTGATGTACTGGAAAATATTAGGGTTCAACTGAAAATATCAGGGTTCAACCAAACACCCTAATAATGGGCGATTTGAACTACCCCACCATTAACTGGGAAAACTACTCATGTACCAACTCCTTCGCTCAATGCTTTCTGGAATTCATAAACTCCAATGCCCTGGATCAACTTATCCACACCCCCACCAGGGGCAACAATATCCTAGATCTAGTCATTACCAACATGAGTGACTGGTGTTCCACACCTGAAGTCAACGCCTCATTGGTCCGATCTGACCATAAGCTAATTACCCTAGATATCCACATCCTGCCCCCACCCCCCATTAAGGAAACCATGCTAAAAAATGTCTCCAAAGCCAACTTCATGCTTCTTAAGACAGAAGTAGTGAACTTCATGACAACCATGCAGATGGACAATACAGTTACGACTACTGAATCCTATACAACTGCACTTTATGAGCACTTACATGAGTGCATGGATCGTGCTATCCCAAACAGAACCAAGACGCTATCCTTCAAAAAAAGGAAGCCAATCTGGTGGTCCCCTGCCATAAACAAACTACAGTAGAAGGAAAATAACTGTTGCAAAAGACAGTAAAATTCCATGAGTGGAGGAGCTCCCTGGTCAGCCTCAGTAAGAAGCTGCGATCCCTGATAAAATCCTCCAAAGCTAGTTACGAAAACAAAATCGTCACTGATTCTAAAGACAACCACAAAGCATTCTATAGCTATGTCAAGAATCTCAATGGCAACACTCAGATCTGCTCTGAGTTGCAGCACAATGGCACTAAATATACAGACCCAACTGATATTGCCAACATCCTGGCAGATGGGTTCAGTGCTAACGTTACCCCCCCACCCCCTAAAGAGCCCATCTCTATACCGGAAGAATGCAAAGTTCCTGTATTCATGGCTGCACAGGTAAATACCACACTCTCCAAAGCCAAGAACACAGCATCCATGGGACCAGACAACATCCCAGGCTGCGTTCTACACAAACTACAGAACGAACTGACACCCCACCTAATTACCAGGTTCAAACATAGCCTCATCTCAGGCTTTATGCCTGTTGAATGGCGCACAGCGATGGTTATCCCACTCCACAAGGGGGGAGCCACTACAGACCCTGGGAACTACCGCCCCATTAGCCTGACGAGCCTTGTCTGCAAGGCCATGTGACGTATCATCATGGAACTTATAAACAAAGACATTGGTAATCTCCAAACTCTGGACCCCCCCTCCCCCAGTTCGGGTTTGTAAAAGGCAGAATGTGTCTCCTAAACCTGATAGACTTCTTTGAAGCAGTCACCAAAGTCGTAGACGAGGGTAAGGTGGTTCACACAGCCTATCTAGATCTTGCCATGGCTTTTGACACCATCCCCCACTCTGGAATTATAGATAAACTCACTAAACTAGGTATAAATCCCTATATCACAAGATGAGTTGCCAACTGGCTCACTGACAGAACACACACTGTGAAAGTAGAAGACTCCAAATCCGATTTCAGACCAGTGACAAGTGGAGTACCACAGGGTTCAGTCATGGATCTTCTCCTGTTTGGTATCTACTTCTCTGAAGTACAGGCTAACACAGAAGGTCTTTGGCTAATGAAGTTCGCAGATGACTGCAAACTAGGAGCCATAATCGAAACTCCTAACGATGCGGACATCCTACAAAAGGGCCTCACTGAGACAGATGCCTGGTGTCAAAGCCATGGCCTCAAGCTCAATGCCAAAACGTGCATGGTCATCCCCTTTGGTAAAAACTCTGTACCCATGAACTACAACATAGGCGGTAGTATACTTTACACCGAAAGTGTGATAAGAGTCCTTGGGACACAGGTGGACAGTAGTCTCTCCTTTGATAATCACATTGCTACAGTAGTCAGGAAATCCTTCTATGTGGCACACCTCATCACAAAAGGTTTCTCATCCAGAAAAAAAGAGGTCATTGTTCCCCTCTACTCATCACTCATTAGACCCATTATAGAGTACAACGCCCCTTTTGGTATGTACCTCACAAGACATCTACAACAACTGGAAAGTCCGCAGAAATACCTCACAAAGAGGATTACCAGCCTCAAACAGATGCCCTATGCAGACAGTCTCAAAAACCCCCGGCTTTACTCCGTCGCATATCGCCTACTCAGAGGTGATCTCTGCCTAACATACAAAGCTATGTCAAACCCAGAGTGGTTAGATATGCTCCGCTTAAAGAAATCCCAATCCCTCCGAGTTACACGCATAGGGACCTAAACCTTGTCACCACAATAAACAGAACATGTCAGAGGGATAGATTCCTGTCCCAGCGACTTCCCATACTCTGGAATAAACTACCTATCTATATCAAACAAAGCTCCTCATTAGCACTCAAGAAAAATCTTGATGATTGGATGGGAAATGGGAAATTCACCCCGGAGATCACCTCTGAGGCTCTGCTCGACAGTGGCACAGGAAAATAATTTTCTTGGGTGGCAAAAGCCAGGGTACCTTTTTGGCTGGGCTTGTATAGGCCCCAGGGCAGATAGCCTAGTACCTACTTATGAACCTATGAAAATATAGCTAGAGAGTGCGATAAATTAAAGTGGAGTTTAAAAATGGGGTTGAAATAAAAGAAAGGGAGATATGGTTAAGAAGTAACAAGAATTGTTTATGGGGATTAACAAATGGTAAAGTATTGCAAAATATGTTGCATCAGACAGAACAAGAAGAGGGGCAACTACAGAATGTTAAACAGAAAATAAGGGACTACCTCGATAATATGCATGTGTTTAGAAAGATTGCTGTTAAGCAACTGTTTTTTATAATAACTCCACAGCACAAAAAACAATTATCATGACGACTCAGGCAACAGAAAGTAGAAAGTGTTGTCACCAAGCTTAAGGAGCCCATAACAAGGAAGATAACAAGAGATCCTGTAGAAATATTTCAGAAAGTCTGTATAAAGCAGAGAAATATGGAAATCATGAAAAGGTACAAATGGGTTGGGAGGGTGGCCTAATGGTTAAGGTGTTTGCCTTGCAAACACAAGGTGCAGGGCTCGAGTCTCACAATGGATAATTGGCTAGGCTTAAAATAGCTCGCAAGGGCAGTTAGCTTAGTACTAATCTATGAACCTATGGAAATGTTTATAGAAGAACTAAATATGCCAAGGTTAGAGGTAGAGGAGGCTCAGATGAGATAAAAATGGTGATATATAACCAATCTATAGGGAAGTCCTCAGGAATAGATGGTATTCCTGTGGAGGTTTGGAAACTAAAAGCGGGAAAACTTATAAAGATCTAGAAGGTTTTGTTTAACAGGTTTTTTTTTTTAAGATGAGAAGTACCAACATCCAGGAAGAAAGTAATAGCAGCTGTAATACCTACAGAGGATAAAGATCCATCAGATCCAGCTTAATACAGGCCCATTTCAATACTAAATCAAGTGTTTATGTCTATAATGGCTAAAAGAATGACAAACGTGATGCCAAAATTGACAGATATAGATCAATGTGGTTTTGTGGAGGGGCGGCAAACATCTGACATTAACAGAACATTGTTGATCCAGAGGGAAGCAGAATGCTCGAAAATGCCACTGTTGGTGGTGGGTCTTGATGCACAGAAAGCATTTGACAGAGTAAGTTGGGACTTTATGAGCAGGGCATTGGAAGCATTTCCATTCCTTGGTTAGGAGGATATATGAGGAAGCGGAGGCAAAAATTAAACTGGGAGGATTCCTCTCTGATAATTTCTGATTGAGTAGAGGAACCAGGCAGGGTGTCCTCTTCCACTTTGTCATTTGCATTATATTTAGAACCACCTGCAAACAAAATAAGGGACTCTGAAATTCAAGGATATAACTGGTATGGCAGTCAATAAAAACTGGCTCTATTTGCAGATATTATTTTATACCTGATAAAACCAGAAAAGGATTACAGTGTTGCGGAACATTTTGACAAAGATTCAAATCTTTTTGGGATACAAAATAATGAAGCTAAAATAAAGGCAATATCGATAAATTATGTACCCACACACCAATTGGTTCAGCAATATCCATATTTATGGGAACATGTAAAAAGAATTACTTAGGAGTATGGATTAAAATTATTCCAGTGTGGCAGCCAAGGATATGTGGGAAGAGACTAAACAAAAAATAAGAAGAAGTTATGTCTTACCATAACGTTCCATGTTAGTTGTCTTCTTCTCGCCTTCTTTCTTGCTGGATGGGTTCGGAGCCGATCCTCGGCTCCGACTCGGCCTATACTGTAGCTCGAGAGCTATTTTTTACCGGCTCGAGGCAGCCCTATATCCCACAATACCATGCGCTAACTCCCCAGATCTCGTTTGGAAGCTAAGACATAGTATAAATAATAATATTATAATAATAATATTATAATCCTCTTTTACGAGTACAGATTACCTGCTAGTAACACTAAGGATACAAGGAAAAAACGCAACATATTGTATCTCCAGAAATGGAAGGACTCAGAAACCTCGAGTCTATCCAGGCTAGGGGGCAGGAGGGAGGGACGCAAGAAAGAAGGCGAGAAGAAGACAACTAACATGGAACGTTATGGTAAGACATAACTTCTTAATGTTAAGTTGTCATTCTCGCCTTCATTCTTGCTGGATGGGACAGCGTCCCTAGCATCTTAGTCCTGGGTGGCGCAATGGAACAGACTCCTGAGTACAGTGGAACCAAAATCAGCTCTATTTCTGGAGGCTAAATCAAGCTTGTAATGGGCAATAAAGGTATGTTTGGACGCCCATGTAGCTGCTGCACAAATGGCATCTAGTGGTAACCTTGCTTGAAACGCCGTTAAAGTTGATAGTGCCCTGGTTGAATGAGCCTTAGGCCTAGAGGGAAGTTGCCTGTGTCTCAACTCATAGACCAAGGTAATAATAAATGTCAGCCATCTGGAAAGAGTAACCTTCGATACCGGAAGCCCTTTCCTACCTGCAGCATAAGAGAGAAAGAGCTGGTCTGACTTTCTGAATTGTTTTGTCCTGTCTAGGTAATACCGTAATTGGCTATGAACATCTAATGAATGTAATTTTTGTTCAGCCCTGTTGGTATAGTCTGGGAAAAAGACAGGCAAATCAATGGAGTGGTTTAGATTTGCTTCCGATGACATTTTTGGTAGGAAGGAAGGGTTTGTTCTGAGAGTTACCCTGTCTTTATGAAAAACCAAATAAGGAGGACAGACAGACAAGGCTAGAAGTTCCGATACCCTTCTGGCAGATGTTATAGCTACTAAAAACAGCGTTTTCCAAGAAAGAAGTTTGAGGGAGCAAGAAGCTGCAGGTTCAAAAGGGGTCAGAATTAGTGAGGTTAGAACTAAATTCAAATCAAATTGTGGGGGTGGATCTTTGACTGGAGGTCTGAGCAAAAAGATGCCCTTGAGAAAGGCTTTACAGAGTTTGTGGGACATAATATTTGCTTCTGAGAGTCCAACATGAAAATTAGCAATGGCCGCTAATTGTACCCTGATAGTGGCCGATGATGACCCTGAATGAAAAAGCTCTGCCAGAAAGTCAAGAACCTCATGAATGGGTGCATGGAAAGGGTCTAAGGACCTAGTTTGTGCCCAGTGTGAAAAACGCTTCCATTTACTCGCATAAGTCTACCTAGTATTGGACTTATGGGAAGCCAGAATGATATCACGAACAGGAGGAGAAATAAGGGGAAGCCTGGCTATGGCTGGAAGTGGAGCAACCAAGCTGTGAGGTTGATGGAATGTAGAGACTGATGCAGCCTGCCCGTGAGGTGGGTCAACAGATCCGGAAGGGGTTCCAGATGCCAAGGCTGATCCAGTAGGTATTTGTGCAGGAACGGGAACCAAACTTGTCGAGGCCAAAACGGGGCAATGAGGATCATTTTGGATCTCAATGCGGTTGCTTTCTGAATTAATAGCGGGATCAATGGAAAGGGAGGAAAGGCATAAAGAAGACCCCGGGGCCAAACGTGAACAAGAGCGTCTCTGGGGGGTTGGCCTGGTAGAGGAAAAAGTGTGAAGTCGTCAAGGCACTTGCTGTTTTGGGGAGTTGCGAAAAGGTCGCAGCAAGGCTGGCCCCACTTCCGAAAAATTCTGTCTGCTACCGCTTGATTTAGAGACCACTCGTGAGGCATGAGGATAGTTCTGCTCAATCTGTCTGCTATGACGTCGGACTTTCCGGGGATGTGCATTGCTATCAGAAACCGTTGAGATGAAATCGCCCATTGCCAAAGTCTGAGTGCTTCTCGACAGAGGGGGTAGGACCTTGTTCTGCCCTGCTTGTTTATGTACCACACCACAGACATATTGTCCGTTTGAATTGCTATAGTCCCCGTGGGAAGAGAGCTCTGAAGGGTTTGCAACGTCAAAAGCACTGCCCTCATCTCCAGGACATTTATGTGCAGGTGGCATTCTGACTGTTGCCAAGTGCCCTGGACCGTCCTGCCCTGATAATGCCCCCCCACCCCACCCGATCAGGGAGGCATCCGTTGTGACAGTGGCAACTGGAGGGGGGAGAACAAAGGGTCTGCCCTGAAAAAGCTGGGGGGAAACCATCCACCAGGAGAGATGTTTCTTGCAAGATGGGGTTATCAAAATGTTGTGGGTCATTGTAGCTGTTGAAAGGACCACTGAGAAAACAGCATCCACTGAAGGAGCCTCATGTGGAAGCGGGCTAATGGAAGTAGAAGAATCGCCGCCGCCATGAGGCCCAACACTTTCAATACTTGCTTGACTTGGACTGTGTTGGGCTGAAACAGGGGCTGAACATTCCGCCTTATGTCTGTCACTCTCCGAGGTGGTCATGTTGCAGACATTTCTGTGGTGTTTAATACGGCGCCTATAAAGTTTATACATTGACAAGGCGACAAGGAGGACTTTGCAAAATTTATAGAAATACCCAGACTGTTGCAAAGTTGAATAGTGTAATCCCTGGCCATTATGAGATCCTGTTTGGTGGTAGCGGAAATGAGCCAGTCGTCTAAGTATGGAAACACCGGGAATCCTTTCTGTCTCAGGTGAGCCGTGACCACTGCCAAACATTTGGTGAACACCCGGGGGGCTGTGGTGAGACCAAAGGGCAGGGCCCTGAATTGAAAATGACTGACTCCCAGCCGGAAGCGGAGAAACCTCCTGGAGCGCCTGTGTATCTTTATATGGTAGTACGTGTCCTGGAGGTCTAACAAGCACATCCAGTTGTCTCTGCCCAAAAAGGGTAGAATGGACTGCAGTGTTACCATCCGAAATTTTGTCTTTAGTACAGAGTTGTTTAACCTGCTGAGGTCCAATATGGGTCTCCATTCTCCTGTCTTTTTTGGTACCAAAAAGAATCTGGAGTAGATTCCGGATCCTAGCTGATCTGCTGGGACTGCCTGGATGACTCTTTTTTCTAACAGCTTTTTTATTTCTAGCTGAGCCTGACCCCTTTGTGCGGGTGGTACGTCTGGTAGGGGTTTTGGCGGTTGTACCGGAGGGAAAGTGAAAGGGATTTTGTAACCCTCGGATATGATCTTCTGTACCCATGTGTCTTGGGAGAGGGATTGCCAGGCTTCCAGGTACAGAGATAATCTTCCCCCGACTGCCTCCGAAGGCAGACAGTCGGGCAGCTTCTCAGGGATGCTGAAAGGGTTGGTCAGGAAAAGATTCCCTAGAGCCCTGGTTCTGAGGACCCCCTCTGCCCCTGGGGCAGCGTCTGTTATTATTTCCCCCTCTGCCTCTAGGGGGAAATTCACCACGTGCGGCAGGCGCGACTCCCTGAGGTTTGCGGAACCACATCTTTCCTCCCTTCTGTCCCTTAGGATAAGGTCTAGAAGGTGTGGAAAAACAGACTCCCACGGCAGAGAGAGTCTTACCATCTTGCTCGCATCTGGTGAGGGTATTCTTCACCTGAGGTCCGAACAATTCCGAACTGTCAAAGGGGGTGTTGGTGAAGGACGCCTTGAAGGGATTGGCAAAGTTACAGAGTCGCATCCAAGCGTGACGTCTCAACACAACGTCTGTGCCAGTGGCCCTACTCGCTCCATCGGCTGCATAAGAGATAAGCCGCATGGAGGAGTTAACAATGGAGTTCAGGGTAGCCAGCTGAGAGTTTATTTTGTCTTTAAACCCCGCAGCAGAAGGATCCTGTACCGTTTCACCCAGTTCTTTGAGCAAGTCTCTCTGAAGGCGGGTGAAATGACATAAATAGTTCAGCGATCGCATAGAAAAGGTCTCTGAAGCAAAGGTCCGCTTGCCGTACCTGTCCATGGTCCTGGACTCTTTGTTAGGAGGATGAACAGATACAGAAGGATCAGCCAATTCCTTCTTGGTGGCTGCTGCTACCACCACAGCATCAACAGAAACACCTTTGGTGAGAAAGGATTTGTCATCTGGTGCAGAAATGAATTTAGAAGGCCTCCTAGGGGTAGGTTCCATTGAATCAGGAGCTGCCCACGCCTTTCTAGCCACTACCTCCATTACTGGGTCGAAAGGGGGAGACACCCAGGAGGTGGAAGGGCGAGATCCAAAGGCGTCAAGGTAAACCGACTCGTCCTCGGAAGGTTTGAGAGTGGACCAATTTCCCCTCTGTCTTAGGATCTCCAGGATGTCTGAAAAGGAGACATCCTCAGAGGGGGATCTGGGGGAACCTTCCGACTCATCCAAGTCGGTGTCCGATGTGACAGAATTGGGGGAGTCTATGTGCTTCCTCATGCACTTTCTTTTCCTAGGGGGTTCACCTGAAACTTCAGGGGAGCCTTCGGAAGAGGAGGAGACACCCAAGGTGGGTACCCTATGCTTTGGATCTCTGCTGTCAGGTGTAGGAGGATGGCCAGAGACCGTAACAGGCACTACAGAGGGAGGAGCCGCAGACCTTAACCTTGGAGTGGACACTGGGTCCAGCACACTCCTCATCACCTTGAAGGCTCCCCCATCAGATACCAAAGGTAGCCCCGGCTCCGAAGAGACCGGAACCGCCCCCGGAACTGACAGAGAAGGCTCAGAGAATGATGTCGGGGCCGAACTAACCAGAGCCGAAGCTCCGAGAGGGAGAGCGGGGTCGGATAAGTGTCCGATGCCACTCGCCCCCTCGGAGCCAACAATGGAGTCTCGGCACCCGGACCTCTCCACGGATGGAACCAATGAAGAGGTCGGAGCCGACGACACCGGAGCCGAAGGAGGAAGTATCGGCTCCGACGTGGGCAAGGTCACGGTTCCGACAAACTCCGGCTCCGAACTCGAGAGATGAGTCGGAGGAAAAATGGATAGCTGTATCGAAGGAGCCACAGTCTGGTGAGATGGGCTCTGGAGCATTTGGGCCAGTACCTGAGATTTTATGAGTCTACTGACCACCCTCTCGATGTCGTGGTCGGAGAGCCTGGATGACCTCGATGAATGAGTCCTATGACTCCGCTCCGATAGGAGAGGGGACCTCGGAGCCGATCTGACAGACTCTAACGAAGGGGACCTAGAGCGCTTGTGCGCTGGGGTCGGCTCCAATGATGGTTTTGGAGCGGAAACCACTTTGCTCACCTCGGAGCCAGATGGAACCGAGGTCGGAGCCGTCTCGATAACGCCAGCCCTCGGCTCAGAAGCTGGAGCCGAGGGTTTGGCGGTTTTTGACGACTTCCCCGAGCCAGACTTGGACGGGGAGTCATCAGGCTTTAACAAGCCCCTTAGGAGCTTGTTACGCCTTTCCTGCAGGACTCTTGAACTAAATCTGTGACAAACGGAACAAGAGTCCTGCAGGTGTAAAGGCCCCAAGCAATAGACACAAGAAGTGTGACCGTCTGTCAGAGACATTTTCTGACAGCACGAGTCACACTTCTTGAATCCCGAAACATTAGGGTCCTTTGACATCTTGACAAAAAATAAAAAGGAACACAGCCAGTCCACACACACACACTTATTTAAGTTAAGGGGAACTGACTAAAAACCCACACACACACTGAAAGTGGTGGGGGAAAACTAAGGAAAAGCCCATAGGCCCAAGATAAAAAACTAACTAAAGAAGGGGAAAATGGGCTACCAAAAGGGTAAGGCAGTTAGAAGGGACCTAAAGAAGGGTAACTAACTGGAAAAAAACTACTGAGACTGAATATATATATGAAAAAAGCACGTACTGACCGGAGCCGGTAAAAACAGACTACCTCGCAGCGAAGCGGCAAACGAGATCTGGGGAGTTAGCGCATGGTATTGTGGGATATAGGGCTGCCTCGAGCCGGTAAAAAATAGCTCTCGAGCTATAGTATAGGCCGAGTCGGAGCCGAGGATCGGCTCCGAACCCATCCAGCAAGAATGAAGGTGAGAATGACAACTTAACATTACAAAAACTGAGATATTAGAAGCTCTGTTATACAAATATAGATACAAGAATTTAACGGTTTTAGTCCTTTTAGTCTTATACACAGGGCAGCCATATTTTTATCAATGGGAGGAGAAGTTGCGTACAGCAATTATTAGATCTGAAGGATTTTATCTGGGAGGGAAAGGAGGCAAGAGTCAAATGGGATAAGCTGATTCCTCCAACAGAACAAGGCAGATTGGGATTACCAGATTTGAAGAGGTATTTTAGAGCTGCACAGTTAAGGCTCCTATACGTAGCACAAGCAGACACCTATAATTCAAAGTGGAAAGGGATGACGATGAAACAGAGGGGAAGCTCAAGAAACAAGGAGAGACTGGGATTTTGGATGCAGACCTTTAAGGAGAATAACAACAAAAATCATAAAGAATATTATATTCATAAAGTATCAAAGTATTTTAAGAACTAAGCCAACACAGGAATGGAGAAAGTAGATTCTAAGTCAGAAAAAAACTCTCTGCAAGTAGGACCAGGTACAAGGCAGGAACTGATACAAGTAGACAAAAATTGCCAGCACCAAATACAGTGAAAAAGCATCAAATGAGACTAATAAATTAAATACATAAGTATTTTATTAAGGTATAATAAACATCCCAGACCGGTTTCAGCCAACAGGCTTTCCTCAGTGGGAATCAAAGTAGTAAGTATTCTAAGAACTAAGCCAACACAGGAATGGAGAAAGGAGATTCTGCCAATAGGGATGACTACAATTAGGGATACAGACAACAGGCAAGAGGGGCTGGAATTTATTGGAGAAAACTGGCAAAGGAACCAAGGTATTGGGAGCAAATAACTAGACAGGGAAAGGTAACAGAATGGGAAGATGCCAAAACTTTATTTGGACTGCAAATTAGAGATTGCTTTCCTTGTCAAGTATTGATATCTGAGTATAGGCAAAGAGAAAGAAGCAGGGGGTCCTAAAAGAAGAACAGCACTGGTAGAGTTTTCAGTAGAACCTAGAACAGATGCTTCTGTTAAAAAATGAATAATAGAGCATATAAAATATTACATGATAAATATAAGAATAAATCAGAGGAGGATAGAAATGATTGAGAAGAGAGACTGGATAAGTAATTCACAAAGAAACAATTAGGAATATATGCTTGTGTCCCAAATTTGCAACAAAATCTAGAAGATTTAGGATTTTACTTGGAAACATTTACATAGATATTTGTATACCCCAGGTAGAGTCCAGATAATCTTTCCTCAGGTAGACAGCAAATGTTGGAGGTATGATGGGGAAGAAAGGGGTAGCTGGGAACAGATTTTCTGGGTGTGTAATGAGTTGGCAGACTTTAAAGATTCCTTGTAGAATAGAGATACTGGATGAGTAAAACTGGTGTAACTAGGGAAATAATTTTTCTGAGCTATGATACAGAATCAGAATTCCCTAGACACAGTAAGGCCTTGCTGAGTATAATCCGGGTGACTGCCAATAAAAGCAATTACTAGAAAATGGAAATCAAAGTCTAAACCAACTATACTAGAAGTAGTGAATATAGTAACAGAAATAAAACAACTGGAATTCGGATCTTTAGAAAAGGGTAAGAGCAAATTACATAGGGAAAAATGGGAATTTTGGGAACAATACTACAAGGGAGGAATGAGGTTTAAAAGAAGGTAGGATTTCAATGAGCTATCTAAAGTTTGACTGACAATTATTGGGTAGATTATGTGATGTATAATGTTTGCAACTAAAATTGTGAGAGTATGGTTTGTGAAAAAAAATATTTGCAAGTGGGATTATATCAATATGGTTTGCTTTCAGATTATATATATATATATATGTATCACTGCCTGTGTCACAACTGATAATTTAATAAAGATGTTTCTTGTTAAAAAAAAAAAAAAAAAAAAAAAAAAAAAGAAATTCCTTCTGAAACGGGTCCTAAAATTTTCGGAGGGACTGATAAACCTCAGTGTAGTCCCACTAAAAACACTGACACATTCTGGAAATATCCAGACTGACGGGGATCCGAAACAGAATGAGGACATGGCTCTCCTCTTAGTCTGAATAAAAATCTCTATCTAGCCCTTCAACTTCCTGTCTTCATTCAGAATCTTGAATCTCTTCAGTAAAAGAAAGCAATAAATAAGAAGGATCAAAAGCCTGAATAAACGCTGAGCTAGACACAATAAACTACTCGTGTCTAAGGAAATTTGAGGCGGTATAAATAGTGCTATACATGGCAACAGCAGCTTCCCCAGGAACTGGTACAACATTCTAGCAAAACAGGGAAACCTTCCCTGTTCCCTCTCTCAGAACTGACAGGAATAGCTCTCACTTGCCCACTGAAAAGACCACAACAGACACACAGGAAGTAGCTAATCTCTGGTCCATAACAGCTGTAGCTACTACACCAAAGGGATTCAGGGTAAAAGATGAGTGGTATGAGTTACAGCAAATGGCCACAGCAGAGACAACCAGCTTCAAACAACTAAGAAACAGAGCCAAGAAACTAGTAATACAAGAGAAAAAAAAAACTATTTCTCCTCTAGACTAACATCCCGACAAAACAATCCTAGGAAATTCTGGAAATCAGTCTCCAGCCTTCTTAACACTGGCAATATTCAGAATCCATCTCCTGCACCAGATAAGACGCAATAAATCTCCCGCAACTTCAATACCCACTTCATTACTACAATTTAAATCTTAATCAAAGACTCCCCAACAAACCCAAGCCCTCACTCCCAAAATACAGATAACTCCAAACAAACTAGCAACTCACCTATTCTTCCTGACAATTCCAATATTCCCACAAATCACTCATTCTCTATCCAGCCAATACTCACATCCCTTATATGTAAGCTACTTAAAAAGCTAAAACCATGCTCTCTTTCTGCCGATAATTTTCCCCCAGAATATTTACAGCTAGCAGCAAATGCAATTTCACACCCAGTAAGTATTCTTATTAACCGCTCTATTACAGAAGGCTGTGTTCCACATCTATGGAAAAAATCTATTATCACTCCCCTACATTAAAGTGTAAACTCTCATGACCTCTCTATCGCCCCATTTCTATACTTTCTCCTTTATCCAAAATACTTGAAAAGTGTGTACACATACAATTACTCAAGTAACTTACTGACAACAACCTTCTGTCCCCCACTCAACATGGTATTCGCCTACAACACAGCACCACCACAGCCTTACTTTCCTTCACCGATACTGTCAACAAAGCCTTAGATGTAGGTCACCCTACATCAGTAATCCTACTTGATTTATCTAAGGCTTTTGACACAGTATCACATACTAAACTTTTGACCCAATATTCTAAGCTTGGCTGTGGCCTTACATCCCTCAACTGGTTTACATCATACCTTAAAAATAGACAACAATCTGTAAAGTGGCAAAATGCTCAATCCAATAACCTGTCAAACAACATAGGAGTCCCACAGGGTTCCATTCTGGGTCCATTACTTTTCAACATCTTTATCAATTACCTCTACAAAGTCACAGAACTAGGTAAAATTATTCAGTACGCGGACGATTCAACTATAATCTCAACCTCAAACAACTTCTCCGACCTACTCAGCTACTTGAAATGCCTTTACAGATATTGAATCTTGGCTAAACAATTCTCAACTTCTACTAAACGCCAAAAAACAAAACTTCTATTATTCTCATCAAAAGACCAGACATAGACTTCAAAATGTATGCTAAAGACAGAAATGAAATAGAAATAGTAAAATCTGCCAAACTACTGGGCATTACAATTGATAACAAACTCACCTTTGAAACACGTCCTCAACACAATAAAAAAAAAAACACACTTTAAACTTGGCAAACTCTGTCGCCATAAGTTTTACATGGACAATGACACCAAAACAAAGCTAGCAAGCATCTTACCAATCCCTACCTTACTCTACGGTAGCACAATCTTTACTAACATTCACTCCTCTCAGCAACAAGCTCCAGTCCTGCTACTATAAAATAACAAAATTTGCCTTAGGAAAGCCAAACCGTTCACACCATTGCCAAACAATAAATGAACTGAACTGGCTGGATTTCCCTAATTATCTTTGCTATACCCAACTAATGCTAGCCCACAAACTAATTTATACACCAAATAATTGTCCAGCACTGTCATCAATACTTCTAAGTTATATCACTGCATGCACCCTTCGATCCTCTAGTAAATCACTTCTAAATGTAACCAAGCCGAAAAAGAGCTGGCAATGCCTGTTCTCACATAGCATTGCTAAAAAAAATGGAACTCCCTACCCTCCCATATTACCCAAATAGACTGCATAAAGAAATTCACAGTAACATTAAAAACATATCCCCTTGGCCCTTGACAACCATGGATGCCAATGTCAATTAATAAAAGCA